>NC_052512.1:29330450-29358746 GCF_014356525.2 Nilaparvata lugens
TGGCTTCCCTTAGCATTCAATAGTGCTTTCCATGAGAGTAGCAAGTTTTCTCCTCATGAACTGATGTTTCGTCATAAGGTTAATAATCCTATAAACAATATTTGGAAAATTGATGATATACTACCAACGAAGTTTGTTAAAGATACTAACAAAATATGGAAAGATGCTTATCATAACTTATTGAAGTCTCATAATCCAGTAAAAAGAGGTATGATATGTATAGAAATCCATTCCATATAAGATAGGTGATATTGTTTTCCTAAAATCAAATCCTGTTAGTAAAGCATGTAATCAGATTACTGCCAAATTACTTCCCAGGTATTCTGGACCTTATTGATAAAAGAATGGATTAGTCCAGTCAGTGTGAAATTATTTTCAACCGATGGACAAACATTTGTGCGACGAGCACATGTGAGTCAACTTAAAATGGGAAATAATCCTTAAGTAGACTTTTCTCATAATGAGATTTTTTTTTATTGTAATACACATATGTGGTGGACGCACCCATATGTTTGTGGTAGTTACTCTTGTAACTATTCTATTTGTGTAAAATTGTGTTGTTCTTTGGAAACTTGTGATTCTACACAATTATTGTGTCACTTGATTTCTTGTACATGGTATGATGAAGAATGTACTGTATATTTAAGAATTGTAATTATTATTGCTTCGTAACTAAGTAAGTTACAGTGTATCAATTTAGTTGTATATGTTATTTTGATAATGTGTTATTTGCTCACTAATCTCATTGCTCAGTTTTCTCTCGGTAACTCATGCTAACTCTTGCTTTTCTCTTTGGTAATTTGGATTTTTGAAGTTTTGTCCAATGCTTGTAGATTTTATTTTCTTCTTTGAGCCTTGTCGACCTGATCAATTGACAATGATCTCTCTTCTTTCCCTTTCTCTTCCCTCTACTTTTCATTTTCTTTGGGCGGCCGACCAATTACTCTCCTTTTCTATTTATTTAACTTCTATCTTGAATAAATTTCTGGTACAATTTGGTTCCTAAATTAAATACCCCCAGTTGTGGAGGTTTGTACCAAAAATTTATTAATTACTTAATTTTATTTTATTTATTTTATTTTCTCCTTATTTGGACATAACTTTGAATATCCATTTATTAAATTTCTAGTTAATAATTTTGATTTGTTGGATTGGTACAACTGGACGAAGCCTTGTCGGTTGACCAGCCAGCGATTTCCTCTTCTTCTTGTTCTATAAGGCCTAGCTGTGGCATCTCAAAATGTAGCATGTGATTTGAATTATGAAATATCTAAATTTTTTACTACAAAATTTTTCTTTAAATTATGCTAAAGTAGCATAAAATGTAAATCTACAATGCCTGATTGAATTTTATATTTGAATAACCCCAGTTGGGTTTTTTTTTATTTTACCATTAATTTTGAATGACCGGACAAATATAATACCAGGATAAATACAGGATGAAGGAGACTACAAATTTTCCATAAACTCAAGCAATCAAATTTTGGAATTCAAGTACAGTATGAAAGTTAAATTTACAATTCGAAGTGGGGTATGCAGAACACTTGTTTTACAATTCGGCTTCTAATTCAACCAAGTCCATCGAATTTTATGAGTTTCAAACTTCGTTAATCGTCGCTTATCTACGATTCCACATCACACTGAAGCTTCAGTTGTGGGCCTACCGGGTTACTAACATAGATTTAATAATCAAAACTTGTAAACTGAATATTTGTAACTTCAGAAATGAAATTGATTTTTAATGTTGAAAATATAAGATTCAATCGGACTTGGCTTAAATTTTATTTCAACCAGGATTGCCAAAATATTCACTGGCCCTCATGACCAGCATTGCTTCCTACTTGTTAGGCAGTCTTATTTGAGATTACTCAAATAGGGTTGGTTACATGGCTAAGATCTTAGAATAGTAGACTTGAGATGCGCGTGCACACTGGCGTCAGGTGATCAATTTTCATAACGGCAAGGAGAGTTGTGTGAGTGCGCCACACCAGATTTTTTATGTAAAAGTTGTAAATTATGTTGAGTTATGAACCAGCTGAGATCATAGTGTCAGTGCATGAAGATCTGCCTGTGTAATAGCTTCCAAATAGCCTCAGCTGATGTTATGTATGAATGAATGAATAAATGGAACAACTGGTGTAATAATTGTATGTAATGAATTCTTCAGCTAAAGCAAAACTTTTTTTTCTCATGCACTTTTAATGTTTTTTTGTATCCTGAAAAAGTACGAAGGATTGAGTCAATTTTTTCGTCCAACGAACTTGAACTGGAAAATGGTTCGAAGAGAACGTGTTGATTCGAAGCATATTGATCAATTCTGCATAGGATGAAAATGGAATGAAAATGTAGATTAAGATGTAGATGAAGATTAAGGGGGAAAATTATGATGAAGATGCAGATGATAATGATGAAGATGATGACTATGTTGTTGATGATGATGATAATGACTCTTAAGTAGCGAATATACACACGCCCACAACGCCTTTCAATGGTTTCGAAGTAAACTTAGCAATTTCTTTCAACTAAGAAAGTTGAAGCATTGTTCTCGGCTACGTAGAGACACATCCTGCTTCTAAAACGCGAAACAAAGGTGCTGGCTGACTCTATGTGTGGGATTCAAACTTTCCTTTCAGTGAACAACTATTGACTTAGAAGTTTTCCATCCACACACTTTTGTTCGCTCCTTGCCACTTCAACTATTCCTTATCACTCCACACTCTTTTATTACATTCGCTTCTCGTATGCTACACTCGTCTATAGTGAGGTCCATGTTATAATGGCAGTGTACGATTGACAATACTGTTGCTGTCCTTTTCTATCATACAACAAAACAGATAGCGCAATCTCTTTCTCGATTTGCTCTATTGCCAGATCGTCTTTTAACAATGTAGAATTGAGAATTAATTAGCGGAATATTCCATCTTAATTATAAAATTCATTATTTAATTATTAAAAAATATCATTTCTTGCTTAATAAAATAATATAATTGATTATTTTGAACGAGAATGAACAGTTATTATTACATCGATAAACCTGTATCAGCTACCATCTATAGAAGGCTTTGACAAGACAGAGGATCGGCAACGCTTTCTCCTCTCTTTCTCCACTGCCATTATAACGTGGACCTCACTATAGATTTTGCGACTTGACTCGATTCAGCACCTTAATTGAATGAGCGTTAGCGAGTTTTCACTTTTGACTCACTGGAGGCCAAAATCTTTGTCCGTCTGTTTGTATGTTCTGCAATAACTCAAGAAAGAAGTGATCAATCAGATTCAAATTTTAAACATATATTTTCAAACCTCTCCACAAATCAAGTTCGTTGGACAACATAATTTACTCCTTCGTCTTTTTTCATGATATAACAAATAACATAGAAGTTGATTAATTATCAATTCCACATTCTTAAAAGACGATCTGGCAACAGAGCAAAGCGAGAGAGAGATCACGCTATCCGCTTTGTTGAATGATAGACAAGGATAGCAATGCCATAGCTAATCAAACACTGCCATTAAAACGTGGACCTGACTATAGAACGATTTACAAGTGTGCACTGGAATATGATCGATGAAAATATAATCGATAGTCAGTTTATCGATATATAGATAGATGTATCGATATCTATAACTTTTCTCATAGAAATGTGTATTGAGGTTCGACTGTGCATAATAAATTACATGGAAAAGCATAGTACAGTATCAGCTTTTATCATTTTCCAATTTTGGCAAGAATTATTCAAGTTAGAAAACTCTCATCTAAATGAAATATCGTTTTTTTCAATCACTTACTCTCTCACCCCTCTCTTCATCTCTCTCAATCCTACTCTCTCTCTGTCTCTTTAACTCTCTCTCACTCTGACTCTCTCAGTCCCTACTAGTAGTTCTGTGAACATTAGACTAAGTAAGTTACATTGACCTGTTGTTATGTTTTCTCAAGAATTAATGAAGAATTTATCAATTTAAAATTTCTAGAAAAAATCCTAAATAAACATAGAGCTTTCTGCCCTATCGTAACGTGACGTGTCGTCCCGGAATGTGAGTGTGAGCGCTGTTATCAGGTCTGGCTGTCGTCGATACGCCAATCCAATCAACCCATCAGAGAGCATTCCGTTTTGTCGTGCTGGCAAAAAATCGGTTTGTCAAATTTTACAAAATAATCCACTATAATGCTGATTTCCTACAAACTTCATTTCTCACTTTTCATGATTTTGGTATTCGATTTCTTTTCAATAATATTTGTTGCAATTGTAATCATCAGATGGAAAAAAAATGTTTTTAATCAATAACTCCAAACTCCAAATAGAATCATGGCCTCAGCTTATGGAAAGACAAAGTTAGTGGACAATTGTCTACTAACGTTGATGGAAAGATACATTTTCAAGATGTTTGATGTTTTGATCGGGTAGTATTATAGTCTACTGGACAGCTGATTTATGATGAATAATTTTAAAGTCTCATTTTCACGGTAATATTGGCTTTCAAAGGAGACTCCTTCTCCTTTTTTATTATCCTTAAAATGCGAAATTTCAAAAAATCGTATGTATTCGTCGACGCTAAATTCAAAAATGAACATACCTGCCAAATATCATGAAAATCTATTGCTGCGTTTCGCTGTAAATGCGGAACATGAGAACATAAATATAAACATAGAAACATATAAACATAAAGAGAAATGAAAAACCGTCGACTTGAATCTTAGACCTCACTTCGCTCGGTCAATAACTATCTCTCACTCTGACTCTCTGTCCCTATAACTCTCACTCACCCTGAATCACTCTCTCTGTCCCTATAACTCTTCCTCTCACTCTGACTCCCACTGTCCCTCTAACTCTCTCTCACTCTAACTCTTTGTCCCTATAACTCTCACTCACCCTGACTCTCTCTCTCTGTCCCTATAACTCTTCCTCTCACTCTCACTCTCTCTGTCCCTATAACTCTCTCTCACTCTGAGCTCTTTCTGTCCCTATAAATCTTCCTCTCACTCTGACTCTCTTTGTCCCTATAACTCGTTCTCTCACTATGACTCTCTCTGTCCCTATACTCTCTCTCAATCTGACTATCTGTCCCTATAACTCTCTCTCACTCTAACTCTCTGTCCCTATAACTCTTCCTCTCACTCTTACTCTCTGTCCCTATAACTCTCTCTCACTCTGACTCTCTCTGTCCCTATAACTCTTCCTCTCACTCTGACTCTCTCTGTCCCTATAACTCTCTCTCACTCTGACTCTCTCTGTCCCTATAACTCTCTCTCACTCTGACTCTCTCTGTCCCTATAACTCACTCTCTCACTCTGACTCTCTCTCTGTCCCTATAACTCTCACTCACCCTGACTCTCTCTGTTTCGTTAACTGTCTCTCACTCTCACTCTCTCCGTGCCCTATCACTCTATCACACACACACCAAGACTCTCTCACCCACTCTCTTTGTCTTTCTATCCATCCCACCTCTCACCATCTCTCTCACGCATCCCTGTCTCTCTTTATCATGCCTCTCCTATTATTCCCTTCAGCATACTTTACAGGAAAAATATTCCAGGGAAAACGAGTTTTCCAGAGAAATAAATCATAGGTGGAGTTTTTCGCTCACTGGCAGGCTCTGAACGGCCAAGGTGAACGAACACTCTTTTCCTTCTGCACTTTAAATATAAATTATCGTGACCCTTTATTTTTCTGCCAACATTGTTCAGAACTATTCTCATACTTGGGATGTGTATGGTGAGGTCCACGTTATAAGGGCAGTGTTCGATTTGCAATGGTATTGCTAACCTTGTCTATCATTCAACAAAGTTGATAGCGCTATCCCTTACTCGCTCTGCTCTGTTGCCAGAACGTCTTTTAACAATGTAGAATTGATAATTAATCAACAAAATATTTCATCTCCATTATGGAGTTATTGAAGAACATAATTAAATGCTCGATAAAAAATATAATTGATTATTTTAAACTAGGATGAACCGTTAATATTACATTAATAACCCTGTATGAGCCACCGTCTATAGAAGGCATTGACAAGACAGAGGATCAGTAACATTGTTCTGCTATCTTTCTTCAATGCCATTATAACGTGTACCTCACAATAGGCTAGGAATAGCCCATGATAATCTGAGATGGCCGATGGAATTGATGAGGAACTCATCTTGAATGAGGGTCTTGATTGAATAGTGGCTTTTATTGAACGAAGCATTTGGGGTTTAGCCATACCAGTGATGACGTAAATTCAATCATTAGTTTCCTAAGATCATACTTATGACACCTGGTGGCAGAACAGACAATAGTTCGAATTCGTGTGAATTGAAAGCGACCCATTCGGGATCAAAACCGACTACAGTTATTTGTGCAACTAGTGCGCAAAGTGACAGTTTGCTGCACCGAAAGAAACGTTTATGCACGAGCCGTAGGCGAGGGCGGAATGGTTTCTTGAGTGCAGCAGAGGAGCTTTGCGCATGTATTTCACATTAAATTTTTTCTACAATTACTATTGAATATGAGAAGTGGTTGATTATGGGTAAAATGATGGCTGAAATCCATCAAATGTTTGTCTGTATAATTTTGTTATCAATAACAACTTTAATCTATTTTAAACTCAATAATTAATAATTGATAATTTATTCAAATTAAAAATTAAATCAATCCAATTAATTTGAAAATTTAAATAATTTTGAGTAAATCTTAATTTCTAAAGAATTTTTCAACCAATCAATTTATAAATGATAAAATATTATTTGAAATAATGAATAATTTATAATATTAAAAATGTATGATTTGATGAGTTCTCATTTTTATTTATTTGAAAATCAGGAAAAATATAGATAGAACAAATTCGCATTCAAAATACACGCCATCAATGTCAACAGCTGATTGGGATGGCTACAAGATAATACGCAAAGTATTAAGAGTACGCAAAGTAATACTTTGCGCACTAGAGCGGAAAAGTGATTCTTTGCGTTCTGTAATCAGTGCAGAAATGGTCACTTTTCAAGGTAACTGTAGGAGAAATCAATTGAATCCTCTACAACCCAACAATCAGTACTCATTTTTCCAATGCATTGATGTTGAGTAATAAGCCCTGAAAGTTCAAAAATTTGGAAGAAAAACTGTCTTCCACACTTTTAAAACTAGATATCTCGAAAACTGAAGAAGATATCATGAAACTTTACTTGACAAAACTTGTAGGGAACCTATCTAGCTTCATTTTTGTTTCGTTAGTCATGTCGCTGAAATGCATTGTTCTCAAGATTCATTTGTGTAAGCACTAGGGGTAGGGATGATGACTTATAATATGTTTACCTTATAAGTGGTCCAAATAAAGCTGCGAAGTTAAACACTGTGTTCCAAGCATTTCCCCCAAATTTCGCTGTCAATTGATCTATTGTTGTTAAACTGAATATTTTACACTCAACACTATAACGGCTGCAACAATCGTAGGGAGATGCGTAATATAATGGAATAATACAAGAGAATATGATGCTCTATGAGCTCATGATTGGCACGGATTTTTTCAGTCAATCGTGAAAAAGTAATAAGGCCAAAAATATGAAAAACCCGGATCCGGAATGGGTTCTCTTCAAATTGTAACATCTTCAAGTGACTGTAACTGCGGTACAAACAAACAAATAAGAGCCGATCGAGTCGAAACTAAGACCTCAGCTTTGCGTCGGTGAATAATTATTATCCTTCCAACAGGAAACCGTTCAAGCAATGATTCTCCAATCCTACCTATCTGACCGCAAAACCAGATAATACTCTCTCTCTCATCCACTAGATTCGGATTGAACCGCTGTCTGATCGTGCAAAATTTGCTGAAAAGAAAAAACATCAAAACACAAACTGGCAAACATTGAAAGCAAAAGGACTAGCAGTCTCACACCAATGGAACATAGCTTTGTGAAGAACACTGACACTAAAGGATGTGTTGTGGAGAGATTTGAAAGAAGAAGAAGAAGAAGAAGAAAGAGGAGATGATGAAGAAGAAGAACAACAACAACGAGTGATGGAAAAAGTACACTGAATGATTGGAATGAATTAGACAGCACTAACGACATCAGACATTGCAGCCAACATTTTTACTGATTCAACATTTTTACTAGGACACAGCATTCCAGGACGCCATACAACTAACACTGATACCACAATACCAGGAATTAGGAAAGGGTACACCAAGTTTGTGAAATGATACATATAGTGCCAGTTTTCGAGCTTGTGATTTAGCTACCTGAGTAGCCAATGGCTAGAAACGTTCAGAAACCGTTTTCAAGTTCTCTATACATACGTCCTCTACAAATGTGTGGGTTGCATGTGAGTGTGCGTACAGACTTATGCGCCACGAACACGCGCATTCCACTCTTCATTAGCTGGAGCTGATCTGTATTCGTACAGGAAGAGTAGAAGACAGACATCATTAGCGTACCATCAGCTGTTGAATAGTGAAATTCGCGTGTAAAGGTGCGTACAGATATACGCGCCGCGAACATGAGAAATTCACTTTTAATCAGCTGACTATATCTGTATTTTTTCAGAAACGGTATAGGATATAGATATGAAAAGCTTGGCATCAGCTGATTGAAAGTGAATCGTTCATGTTCGCGGCGCGTAAATCTGTACGCACCTTTAGTGAAGCATAAGTCTGAAAGCACCTTGGGATTTAACTCAGCTATTTCAAACACTAAGGGTCAGTTTCCGAGCTTGGGATTTAGTTAGGTTCTAGACTTTGAACAGGTGGAGTCGGAAAATTAGACCACGTTTAAATAAAATTTTGGAAAACTATAAAATTGAACACAAAATGAAAAAAGAGAAAATAGTGTACAGTTTCAGCTATTTCGAATCTATTAGGAATGTTTTAATTCGTCAAGGAAAACGTTTGCAATCATAGAATTGGGAAAATGAAGATTATCTTGAAAACTACGACTACGCCTCATTTTGAAAAACCAATTTCATGTTAAATTTGAAGTTAATTGAAGGTAAACCATTTTTAACTACAGCTGTGTAAAGTCTAGAACTTAGCTGAATCCCGAGCTCATAAACCGGCCTTGTTTGAATTAGCAGAATTAAATCTCAATGTGCTTTTAGACTTATGCGTCTCTATAGGTGCGTACAGATATACGCGCCGCGAAAATGAGCGATTCACTTTTAATCAGCTGACTATATCTGTATTTTTGAAGAAAAGGTAAGATACAAATATAAAAAGCTTGGCATCAGCTGATTAAAAGTGAATCGCTCATGTTTGCGGCGCGTATATCTGTACGCACCTTATCATGCGAATTCCAATGTTCAACAGCTGATTCTTTGCTAATGATGCCTGTATTTAACTGTCTCTGTACGAATACAGATCAGCTTCAGCTTACGAAAAGTTGAATACACGTCTTAGTGGTGCATAAGTCTGAACGCACCCACACATTTGTAAAGGACGTATATATAGAGTACTTGTGAACAGTTTCAACACGTTTCTAGCCTTTTATTGGCTACTCAGGTAGGATAGGAACGTTCTCAAACAGTTTCAAATAATTATTATTGAACAAAAATCCAAATTGAATGCTGTAAATCACCCCTAAGACCTCTGCTACTGCAAATATTGGCAACAGGGTAAACAGCTAGATGGGAATTAGATAAGCGCTACTATTCAACAATTATTATTTGTCATTCCCAGGCTGACAATGTTTGTAGTCTATAGCAGCGCTCATCGAATTTCCATCTAGCTGTTTACCCTGTTGTCAATATTTGCAGTAGCAGAAGTCTTCGGGGTGACTTACAGAATTCAATTTCGATCTTTGTTCAATAATATTATCAATTCACTAGCATTTAAACAAAAATGTAATATCAGAGTAGTTTCCAACTTGAGTGCATCTATTCGACACTATTTTGGAAATCACTTTCTTGTTATTATGCTCAACTCTGTGAAATGTTGTTGATATGGTGAGGTCCACGTTATAATGGCAGTGTTTAATTAGCAATACTTTTGCTATCCTTGTCTATCATTCAACAAGGCGGATAGCACTATCTCTTTCACGCTTTGCTCTGTTGCCAGATCGTCTTTCAACAATGTAGCATTAATAATTAATTGCAAAATATTCATCTTTATTATAAAAACTCATTATTAAATTATTGAAAAATATAATAAAATGTTCAATGGAATATTATATTGATTATTTCAAACGATAATGAACAGTTAATATTACATCAATAAGCCTGTATCAGCTACCGTCTATAGAAGGCATTGACAAGACAGAGGATCAGCAACGTTGTTCTGCTTCCTTTCTACACTGCCATTATAACGTGGACCTCACTGAAGAGTGTTGTTGATGATGTGATTGGTAGAGGATGTAAGGATTCTGTGGGCTTTTATGTGGCAGACATCTTTACCTGACAAGTGAGGTTTATGGTGGCGATGCGATTTGCCTTTGTGTCTCAGTCGATGATGACTGCTAGTATTGTTTTCTATCAAATTTTTCGACTCTAAATCCTCAGAGTTGACTAGGAGATGTATTCCTGGAAAACAGATAAATTTATATTTCTCAACTCTCCCAGAAAGTTACTCTCAATAACATAATCATGGTTCATCCAGGATTCCAGATAACAATAACATGTGGAAAAAATTAAAGTAAGATTTAAAACTAACAGATATTCAAAAGAAACAGCTCCTGGTTCTAGATGCTGAAAAGATTAGTTTGGAGCCAACTGGTGCATAACTTCTCAAAAGGAGCTCTTGGATAATAGAGAATTATTCTATTACACAGGAAAACGTTGGATTTTGTTCATTCCAATCCAGAAAATATGGAATCATAATCTAGATTCAAAGTATCTCAACACATTCCCTAACAGTTGAACTTTCCCATCCAATACAACCAAATTCTCACTTTCCGATTGAACTCAAAATAATTCCACATTTGACAGTAGAGTTTTTTCATCCATTATGAATATATCTAATCTAATATATTGAACTAAATTTTTATTAGCTGGTTCGATTCAAAATAGCTCCATATATAATAGTATAATAGTTATACTATCTGATATCTCTTGAAGCTCAATGCTCACTTTTCGTCTCTTGGCAGACGAATAGCCGACTCTAGGCATGAATTTGAAATACTTTCAAATAACATGAAACCAACTTCACTGAACCTGGGATTGAAATTGTCCCTCCTTATCGTTATGGATAACCGCTAAAATACTAGATTTCTGAAGTATAGTATGATGTTTTGATCATTCTGTTTATCTTTTCGACAGTCCTTAGGCAAAAGTATAAATCGAGTTTGAACACGTTGAGGCCCGCACACACACATCGATTTTTTTTCGTCCTTTTGAATTCTATTGGATTGAACAGATGATTTCAAACAAATGATGTTTGTCAAGTTCTGTTTAATCTAATCCTCTATATCTATAAAAAGCTCATCTCCGACAGACTGAAATCACACCACAGCCCAAACTACTGAGCCTAAAAACTTGAAATTTCGCACAATTGTTTATGGTAGCCTCAAAACATCCACTAAGAAAGAATTTTCAGAAATTTGCCCCCCTGAGGGGGCTGGGTCCCCCCAAAAATTTTGTACTTTTTAACCGCTCATTGTACAGCAAAGTCATGGCGAACTTTTTTGTTCAGCTACGGAAAAAATTTAGAACTATGCAGAAAAATGCAGAAAAATCCTGATCAGGATCACAAGGGAGTTCGGGAGAGGGCATTTTTGGAAATTTTGATGTAAAATCAGACCACAGCTCAAACTAATTTGCCTACAGACTTAAAAATTTGCACAAATATTCTTCAAACATGCTAGACAGGCACTAAGAACGGATTTTGAAATATTTTGTTCCATTGTTGTATGCTTGGCCAGTTCGGTTTGCGCCTTCTATCAAATGTATATGGAATCTCATACATTCCGATTAGAACAGAGCACAGATATTTTCTTTGGTAAGGAATGTGTTGATAATTCTTTTTTCAAATTCAAATTTTATTGCCATCAAAAATCACATTGAAAACTTCCTTTATAGACAACAAGATTACAGAAACAAATTGTCAAACATATACCTACATTTATTTGTAGCACGGCCAGAAAAAGACAAACTTGAGTACTAGCCGTGAGTTCATTCAATATAACTTATATTTTTTTTTTTGTTAATATTTTTTGAATAGAAAGTAATTCCTTATATTTGATCTAAATGGTTATTCATATTGTAGTAGTCGGCGTCACTCACTTCAATCACTGCAATCTAGAGATTTTTATTCTGTAGCTAATGAATTTCATACGTATTGATTGTCCATAATGTATTCAGTGTACATAATGGATGTGATTGAACTACTCAAAACTAATGGCTTACTGGTCCCTGATAGAATTTATAGTATTCCTGGTGATTGAGCCTGTCTTTTTCAGCGTTGACTATTAATAATAAAGCTTTATTTACAACTAGCTTACCCGGCGAACTTCGTACCGGCAAAAAGTCAATGTATCTCATCGCACACTTGACTTTATTTGGTGAATCATGAAATTTATCTGACAATCAATATTTTCATTCACATATCAATACGGACTTCTCATGTGCTTAGTCATGCAGCATTCATTATTCTGAAAACATATTCTTCTCAATCAATTGGTAGTAATATCTATCAGTAAAGTGTTGAATAAAAAAATAGATAGGTTAAATCAGTGTTTCAAAAATGAATTCAATGTTCTAATAGTTGTTGGTTGTCAATAGATGGTCCAGGAAATATAAGCTAAGCTAAATTCAAAAAATGTAAATTATTCTGTAATTCTTCAGTAATTGATAAATGCAATATGAACAAACTCTCTTTTATGAGGTGAATAATTTTTTTTCAACATTTTCCAGTTATTGAGAAAGTTTTCAACCATTTATGGTAATAAGAAAACAAAGATATTGTCAAATTTCACTGAAAATATTCAGTGAAATTTGACAATATCTTTGTTTTCTTATTATGGAGAGATTTCACAACATCACCATCAATTCTACTAAATTTATGGTAATAACTAGCTCACCCGGAGAACTTCGTACCGCCAAAAAGTCAATGTATCTCATGTCACACTTGACTTTATTTGGTCTTAATCTATTTGGTTTTTTCAAATCACTTTCAAAAAATCATGTAGTACCTACTATTGTGTTTGAGACACTTCTGGCGCTATCTAGTTTAACCACTATTCTGTTCCACAGTCCTATCTCTTGCAGTCGTTAACTATATCCTTGATAAAGTAAAGAGCTGGCTTATACACGTACGGGATAGGAAAATTATGTTTGACGCATCATCACGTCTCAACTACTGAACTAATCAACTTGAAATTTTGCATAAAGATTCTTAATTAACCAAGGATGGTTATAGGCCCATTCTAAATTCTTCAAAATTTAATTACGTCAAGTTTTCAGTTTGTCAAGTTTTAAAATAGATCCTTGCGGAGCACGGGTTCCTGCTAGTAGAATTTATAAGGACGGCAAAATATCCTATGAACAAAAATCGATGTTTGTGTGCGAGTCTATAATAATACTGTCATAAGCGGAGTGTATAGTCTAACATATTGAAAATGCTAGGTATATTATTGGAAGTCATATTTATATCTCCACATATATGTAATTGTTCTATGAATTATTTATTGTAAAACTAAGAATTTTTATCATTTCTCTATGAAAATTCTAAAAATGATGTAACAAAATTATCCGAACAAGTCGCAACTCATTTTCAATTTCCATAGAGATAGAAATATCCATAGAGTGAATGGAATAGTAAAGTAAGGGGGAGCGAGAAATAGATAGATAGATCAATGTAATTTATTTGCACATTATAACAGTACTAGTAGTTATGTGAATAGTAGACCTCGCGCTCAGTAAGTTACATTGACCTGTTGTTGAAATTAATAAGTAATTTATCAATTTGAAATGTCTATAAAAAATCCTAGATGAACATAGAGCTTTCTGTCCTATCGTACCGTGACGTGTCGTCCCGGAATGTCAGTGTGAGCGCTGTTATCAGGTCTGGCTGCAACTATCTAGAACGTCGATGGAAAGATACATTTTCAAGATGTTCGATGTTTTTGAACGGGTAGTATTATAGTCCACTAAACAGCTGATTTATGATGAATAATTCTATAGTCTGATTTTTACTTTAATATTGGCGTATGAAGGAGGCTCCTTTTTCCTTCTATATTATCCTCGAAATGCAAAATTTCCAAAAATCTTGTATATACGTAGACGCGAAATTTAAAAAGGAACATACCTGTCAAATTTCATGAGAATCTATTACCGTGTTTCGCCGTAAATGCACAACATAAACATAGAAACATTAAGAGAAATTCCAAACCGTCGACTTGATTCTTAGACCTCACTTCGCTCGGTCAACAAGTGATGTAAGCGAAGTTGGAGCAATAAGAGCCCCTCTGCCAATTAACCCACGAGAGAGAGAGAGAGAGATTGAGAGAGTAAGAGAGACTAAGAGAGTGAGATAGAAAAAGTGTGTGAGTGTTAGAAAAACAGAGGGAACGGGTGATGGAGTGAGAAAATGATAATAGAGTAGAGTCTGAATGTATATCATAGATCTATAGTATTATAGAATTTTCATTGCTCCTTACTCAATACTATTGATATTGAATTTATGAATATATAAATTGTATGTGACTGAGGATAATGTATGGAGGACATAATGTAATTAGAAAGGATTTTTGGATGAAATAAGTAAGGATAGAATAGGAAGAGAGAGCATGAAAAGACGGCGGAAGGAAAATTCAAGGACTAACCACTTTACATGCAAATACCTTGAAGCTGCAACATTTTAATGCATGCCATTAACTATAAATTACTTTTGTTCTTCTTAATGGAGAACACGGAGAATACTGAACATTCCATATTTTCTATACTTTGCATGGAAGCTAACTCGTTTTAGCTTCAAATATTTTACCTAACTCTTGTATCCATTTTCCTCTTTTTTACCTCACTAGTCTATACTATAATAAAGGAAAGAACTAGCTCATACACGTACGGGATAGGAAAATTATGTTTGACGCATCATCACGTCCCAACTACTCAACTGATTAACTTGAAATTTTGCATAATATATTCTCAATTAACGGGGGATGGTTATAGGATTATTTTTAATTGTTCAAGATTTTATTACGTCAAGTTTCAAAATAGAAACTACTTGCAGAGCACAGAATTCCGGCTAGTCATACATATTCTTACCTTTCCGCATTGAAATGCCTCAACTACTGTATATTGAGGTCCACGTTATAATGGTAGTGTTCGATTAGCAATGATATTGCTATCCTTGTCTATCATTTAACAAATCGGATAGCGCTATCTCTTTCTCGTTTTGCTCTGTTGCCAGATCATCTTTTAACAATGCAGAAATAATAATCAATTGAAAAAATATTTCATCCTAATTATAAGATTATTGAAAAATACAATATCTTGTTTGATAAAATATATATTAAACTAGAATGAACAATTAATATTACATCAATGAACCTGTATCAGCTACCGTCTATGGGAGGCATTGACAAGACAGAGGATCGGCAAAGTTGTTCTGTTATCTTTATCCACTGCTTTAATGGGGCTAAAACACTATATGACCTCACTATATACAACACACTTTACCTACTCTTCTCAATTGTAGTGAAAACAGTTACTCGACCAAGTAAGTAGAGTAGAGTTAGCTCGATAGAGTTAGTATGCCAGTATAAATTATTGAAAAATTGATCTATTGCTTGATAAAAAATCTGGTGTGGTACACTCACACAACTTCCCTTGCTCATTGATCTATAAGCCTCATTAACGAGGATAACTTAGGGGAATAACATTATGCCAATTGGCGGCTAAATAATTAAATCTTCGATTATACTATTGCTATTGTGTTCAGAGTACATTTTCCTTTGTTTGAATTATGAAATTTGAGGATTTTTTAAAAGTTGTCAAAACAGCTGTTCTACAAATAAGATATCGACATGTGTTCTTTTGGATAAACTGCTCTACCTACCTACCTCATGCACGAGAAGTCAATTTCTCAAGCATGGGGTGGACCCCCTGTCAATTTCTCAGGGAGGAGACTCATGCCAGTTAATAGAGCTGATATATAACTATACAGGGTATGAATTTAAAAAAAATCGGTCGAGTCATTTTTTAGAAAATCGTGATAGAAATTTAACAAAATTCATTCTTCTCAGGAATATTACGGAGCTCCTGCAATTTTCCCAGAAATGAGACTCATGTCAGTTGATAGGGCTTATGAATTCATGGTATAAATTTGAAGAAAATCGTTAGAGCCGTTTTCGAGAAAACTGTGAAAAACATGGTTTTTCAGCCATTATCCGCCATTTTCGGCCATTTTGAATTGAATTTTATTGATTCTCTTATTTTCGGATCCTAATGGTATAAGGACCTTAAGTTTGAAATTTCTAGTCAATCGGTTAATATTAGGAATGGAGTTATCGTGTTCACAGACACATACATACACACACACACACACACACACACCACACACACACACACACACACACACACACACACACACACACACACACACACACACACACATACACACACACACACACACACACACATTCACACACACATACAGACCAACACCCAAAAATCATGTTTTTGGACTCAGGGGACCTTGAAACGTATAGAAAACATGAAATTGGGGTACCTTAAATTTTTTTGGAAAGCAGTACTTTCCTTACCTATGGTAATAGGGCAAGGAAAGTAAAAATGATTGATTATTTTCAACAAGAATAAACAGTTCAAGATAAGACAGAGGATCGGCAACGTTGTTCTGTTATCTTTCTCCACTGCTATTATAACGTGGACTTCACTCTACATCTTCTGTGGCTACAATTTTATCATCACCACATTCACCAGCTTCAGCGATAAGAGAAATGGCGGAGAAAGGTCTATTACTCTCGATATTTCATGGAGCGCCATCTCTCCCTAAGGAATATCACTATCACATTGTCGGGTTTCCACTAGAATATCACCTGGAGATATTATTTATTACTTCGTATAGCTGGGAGAAAGTGGCTCTCCCTGATTCTATGTATATACTCTGTATATCTGTACTATAATAAATGAAAGAACTGGCTTATACACGTACGGGATGGGAAAATTATGTGTGACGCATCATCACGTCTGAACTGCTGGACTGATCAACTTGAAATTTAGCATAAATTGATTCTTAATTAACCTTCCGGGACGCGCGCCTATTTTTGTAACACGAGGACGCGCGCGTTGTACTTTATACAGCACTTGGTTCCTTCATTAAAATAGCTACTATATCAATTTATATGTACAACTTTTACCATTATTTTCATTACAAAACTATTTTTGAATGTTAGTATGATATTTTTTGTATGTTTTGGATTTTTAATAATTATTAGAGGGATAATGGTTATGTTAGAAAACTTTTAATACACATAGTAAAAACTCCGTACAGAAACATACCTTTCATTCAACGTTTGGATTTTCTTTCTTATTTCTCAATTTTAGTTTGTTCAGGTCCCTTCATGAGTTCTATTCGATTGTAAACAATCTCGCTCTCTTTTGAATTGAGGTACTAAAGATACAATATGCTGGTTAGTGCAATATAAAATCTCATCAATTATATCAAGGCTGATAACTGATAAAAATGCTTCAACTCTCTATCTTTTGCATTCTTAGCCACCTTCTTTGTACCATGGAGAATTTCTATAATATTTGTATTCTTAGTCTTGCTGGTTGTTGCTACTTCAGACGTACACCAAATTGTTTCACCATCCTTCCCAAGAATAAACTCAATATCATCATGTTCGAGAGAATTTTCATCAACGGAATTACTGGTTTCTCATTCACTTCCATTGTCACCTTCTACTTCACTATCATCCGAAAATTCGTTGTATTCTATCACTTCCTCACTGTCATCTGAAAAGTCAATGTTTTGCTCATCTTCTGAACTACTTTCATTGAGGAGTCGGTCTATTTCACCTAAGAACATCTGACATCACGAGAATTGTCAAAACTGTTTATAATTAACAAAATTAATAATAACTCATCTTAAAAACTAACGGTAAAATCACACTCACTTTCGAAAAATGGACTACTAGACTTCAAACTTTTCACTAAGCTAGGACGCGCGCGATGTAAAAAGTACAACATTTCTGACACCGGTCTCTTCAACACTGAATAGGGTATGACCAGTGATTGATTGTAATGCAATATTTTGTCTATGGGCGGAGCTAGATGTCGCGGAGGAATACTTGAAGGTTACCAACCTCACGGATGTGAATTTCTCAATTAAAACGGAAAACTATCTGACTGTTGTACTTTTTACAACGGCGCGCGTCCCGGAAGGTTAACCGAGGATGGTTATAGGCCTATTTTGAAATCTCGAAGATTCCAGTAGGTCAAGTTTTAAAATAGACCGGAGCAAGGTTTACCTACTACTCTATACTAAAATAGAGGGAAGAACTGGCTCATACAGGTACGGTATAGAAAAATTATGTTTGATGCATCATCACGTCTCAACTACTCAACTGATTAACATTTTACATATAGATTCTTGATTAACCGAAGATGACTATTTTTTTTAATATTTAATTTTATTTATTCACAATGTCAAGGAAGACTACAAAACATTACACCCAAATCAGTCTTCACTTACCAACAAAATGAACGTGTAAAAAATGAAAAATAAATGGTAATACAATGAAAGATAATTATAATACTACATTCATACAGTGTATACTGTGAAGCAATTCACATAAGGTATAAATGTAAGCATGGTGAATGAAAAGCATGTGAAAGTAGAAATTGATTGAAATAAAATTAATACAGAAATTAAATTATGTTAAAAATGTAATTTGAAGCTACAGATAGATAAATTGGAAAACATTATTATGAAGCAAAGAAAAGAAAATATTGAGGTTAACAAGGCAAGCTATACTAAATATAATATAAGTGTTACATACTACTCTGGTGCACCTACTCTAGAACATGGTACACCATAGTGGAGTAGGTCTATTTCCACACAGGAAAAACTAAACATTATAGAGGACACATTATAAGAATTTTTTGTAACTAACTATTGTATGTAATTGTAATTTATCTTATATTTTCTGTAATATTGATGTTGTAGTTTTAGTTTTTTTCTGAAATGAACATTTATTTATTATTATTTTATACATAATCATGTAAATTTGAAAAAAAATCAATTGATGTGAAACTAATCTAAGAATAACTAGTTTGAAAGAGAGACAAGTATTATTTAACGAAAGATTCATGTGCAAAAATAATATACAATGCATGCTTGAGAAAAAAACAACAAAGAAAATGTATGTGAGTTATATCATAGTAGTTATATATCTATAATAGTTGGCTTAGTTAATAATAGGCATGAGGGAATTTACCTATTTTTATCTATGAAACGGGGGGAATAAGGGGGAAAATATATTTCTAAAAATAAGAGAGAGCATCAGAGCAACTGAATTTATCCCAAAGACTGTGATTGATGTATTCAGTGAACAATAGCCTCAACAAATCGCCTTCTGGCCTCACTGGCAGGGCCATGTACATCAACTCCATCACAAAAATCATTGAAAAGCCTCAGTGCTCTATTTAGTGGAGATCAATAATTATGCAAAGTTCTTGACCTTGAGACATGAAAGGTCCTAACTCTTCTTACATTGAAGGAGGGCACCTGAAAACCAATCCTTGTGAGGAGACTAGGTGAATCGACAGTACTCCCCAACAGTGACAGAACAAAAGCAACGAGAAACTGTCACGCCTAGTTCCCGAAGAGTCTGGATTGAAAAGGCACCTCAAACGTCCATAGGGAAAACACAGAGGACATGCTCTTCCGAATTTCATGTAGAAGAGGAAGCGGAGAAGCTTATTCTGCACCCGCTCGATTCTCAAGACATCCAGATGAGTGGAAGGACTCCAAAAATGGATGCATACTCAAGAGCACTCCTGACAAGAGATCATACAGGGTTACCACAGTATTAACAATATTGAAACTAGCAGAGTTTCTCAGGAAAAAGCCCAAGAGCCTGTTTGCTTTGCTTTGACCACGTCATAGGTCAACATGTGCTGAGAAGGACAGTGCACTACTGAAAACAACGCCTAGATCCCTGCACACTGTAACCCTTTCCAAGCAAACACCCTCAATCAAGTAGGAATGACAAATCAAATTAGCTTTTCTAGAGATGGTCATACATTTGCACTTTTCAACATTCATTTCAAGTTCATTCTCATGACACAACAATGCAACCCTGTCAACGTCAGCCTGCAAGGAATAACAATCGTCCAAGCCTCTCACCTCTCTGAAGATTTTCATATCGTCTCCAAAAATCAAACACCTGGAGTTGGGTATCTGGAGGGATAGCTCATTAATCAGTAGCAGAAACAAAAGGGCTCCCAAATTGCTGCCCTGAGGAACACCAGATGTACTGAAGTGAGCACAAGAAATGCTTTCCTGCACAGATACAAAGTTCTTTCTTTGGAACAGATAACTCCTGGAGAATTCTATCAATGCAGTGCAGAAGCCTAGCTGAGATAGTCTCTTCAATAATACACCGTGATTGACACGATCGAAGGCTTTACTAAAATCTGTATAGATAACATCAACCTCTCCACCAGCATCCAGCACATTGGAAACGGATACTGAGAAATCCAACAAATTCGTTACAACTGTTCTTCCAGGAAGAAAACCGTGCTGATTTTCAGACATAAAAGGGTGTGAATACCAAAGTGTCCTATCATAAAGTGATCTTTCAAAAACTTTGGCAAAGACTGACAATATACTTTTTGTGTAGTTGAGAAGTTGATATTGTGGTAATTATTCATATTGAATGGAAAAGACTAAGAAACTATCAAAAGGTGATCATTTTTGACAATTTCTTAGTCTTTTTCATTCAAACTGACAATATACTTATTGGTCTATAGTTCATGATCTCATCTCTCCTACCGGATTTGAATATAGGGACTATCTTCGAGATCTTCCATCTGCTCGAAAATACACCAATTTTCAGTGACAAGTCAAAGATGAACTCCAAAGACCCAACCAGTAGCTCCCAACAACCCTTGACAATGAAGGCAGGAACACCATCAGGCCCAGGAGCCACCCTTGGCTTCAATCTATCAATTGGTGACTTGATTTTATCCTCTGATAATGATGATATTTCCATAGTACCACTTGTAATATTATGAACAAAATCAAGCGAATCACCCTTATTGTAGCAGGACGTGACCGGTGAAAAAGCAGAACCAAAATATTTAGCGAATCCTGAAGGAATATATTCCCCAACAAAATGTTCATCATGCAGCGACATCCTCTCACAAAAGCCATAAGACTTACGTTTATTATTAACAAACTTCCAAGAATTTTTGGAATTGTATCCTAGTTCCAATTCTACCTTAAGGCTGTGCAAAGGCTGGAAATAAACTTTCTAATCGTGATATTTTTCAAAGTTTTTTGATTTGTCAATCATTAAGCTATCAAAATGAAAAAGTTTTTCAGGAAAACTTTTTTTTCCGATAATTACTTTCTGAGATATGAGCACATAAAGTTTAAATTTTTGGGACAGAACATTTCAAATTCGGTAAGAGATAAATCCATGAGATTAAGAGGATAGATGCCTCATGGTATTTCTGATCTAGTAAGACAAAAAATTTCTGAAAATAACCATTCTTGAGATAGTTATTCTATTTACCAAGAATAACTTTTTGTTGAGTTTTTTTGGCAAATTGAATAACTTTCTCATAAATTGATATTTCCAGAATTTTTTTTACTAGATCAATAATACTATGAAGAATCAATCCTCTAAATCTCATGAATTTATTTCTTACCGAATTTGAAATGTTCTGTCCCAAAAATTCAAACTTCAGGCACTCATATCTCAAAAAGAAATGATCGGAAAAAAATGTTTTCCTGAGAAAACTTTTCTTTTTGATATCTCAATGATATACAAATCGAGAAACTTCGTAATATTAGAACATTCATAGATTACACTGTAGAAGCAGTCAACAGCCGCATCAATTCCGTACAAGCCACTCCAGTCGTAATCTTTGAGCAAGTTATTATAAAGCAAAAGAATCTGCTCTACAGAAGTCAATGACATGGGGGGGGGGCATTATTGAGTGATTGTCTTTTCACAGCAATATCACTCAGCAAGTTTATACTAGTAGTTCTGTGAACAGTAGACCTCGCGCTCAGTAAGTTACATTGAAAGTATGGTGGACAGATTATTGAGTAAAATTAAGAGACAAAATTTCAATCAATTCAAGCTTTGTAGGCTCAAACTGTGAGGAGAAGACTTGGATAACAATCCCATATTTAGGCCTTGTATCTGATAAGATAGGTAGGGAATTGAAGAGGAATGGATTCCATGTTGCTTTCAAGACCAAACCGATTTTAAATAGTCTATTTAGCTGGAGTAAAGACAAAATCGATATTTGGGATAAAAGTGGGGTGTGCAAACTTTAATGTGGTGATTGTAATGCTTGTTATGTGAGTCAAACTGGTAGAAGTTTCAAAAGTAGAATTGAAGAACACATCAGAGATTGGGATAAACAAAATGTGGAATCTAACTTTGCAGAACATTTGATAACAAATAATCACAAGTTCACAGTTAATGAGAATGTTGAGTTTCTCCATGTTAATAACAAAGGCAGATCTTTGAATATTCTAGAGACTTTAGAAATAACAAGAGTAATTAAGGAAAATTCCCAGTAGAGTTTAAATGACCAGATTCATTTCAACCAATACAACACTACGAATTTAGTTTTATCATAAAATTGTAAGCATACATTAGTCAATAGTTTTCCCATTTACATATTTGTTTTATTATCTTTCACACTTGTTTTCTTGGTTCTGATCTTGTACTGAAAGTAAACATTTTGTTATCATGGCGATTCTGTTGCTCAAGCCGCCATTTTGTCACACCGTTGAGTGGAAGGAGACTGTATAGCTGGGCCAATGGAAGGCGTTCATGCCCTTGACCAATAGCAGTACTCGCCTACTAGTATAAATTCTACTGCTCTTGTATTAAGTTTTGGTTTATCAGAGATTGACAATGGTGTAATAATCGAAACCGGTCTTTCTAAGTATCAATAAATCTGTGGTTTTTTGACAATTTCCTAGTCTTTTTCATTCAATATCAATAATTACGACAATATCAACTCCTCAACTACACAAAAAGGGAGAATATTTTGTCAGCATTATGAATTCTATCAGATTAAACGGAACTTGACAAACGTATGTTTGAAATCATCTGTTCAATCTAATATAATTCATAAGGGCGGCAAAATACTGTACGAACAAAAATCTATGTGTGTGTGTGCGGAACTCAACTGGTCGTTTATTTATTCTATAGTGACGTCCACGTTATAATAGCAGTGTTCAATTAGCAATGGTATTGCTATCTTTGTCTATCATCCTACAAAACGGATAGCGCTATCTCTTTCTCGCTTTGCTCCATTGTCACATCGTCTTTTAACAATGTAGAAATATAATTAATAAACAAAATATTTAATCTTTATTATGAAAATTCATTATGAAACCATTGAAAAATATAATTTCTTGCTTGATAAAATAAATTATAATATTGATTATTTTGAACGTGAATGAGCAGTTAATATTACATCAATAAACCTGTATCAGTTACCCTCCATAGAAGGCATTGACAAGACAGAGGATTGGCAACGTTGTTCTTCTACCTTTTTACATTATTTGAGTACAAATATTCACCGACATATTCTTCTCATTTCAAGCAGAAGCTCCTTATCTCTGCGAAAATGATATTCCACGAGGCTCCATTTGAGCACTTTTTTGTATGATGAAACTTTGTGGAGTGCATGAGACAAGGGTAACATCCCGGCTTGAGCACTAAGGAGAGACCGTTTCTGTTCAGGCAAAGTTTGCCAGGAAAATGTAGATTTTTTGACATTACTTTTCGCTTAAGTGATATGAGAGTTTGGATAGAAGAAGTCTAATGATTGGACTGGGAGGGTGAATTGGGGGGTTAATGGGCAACAGAGTGTGTGTGTGTGTAGGTGTGTGTGTGTGTGTGAGTGTGTGTGTGTGTGTGTGTGTGGTGTGTGTGTGTGTGTGTTGTGTGTGTGTGTGTGTGTGTGTGTGTGTGTGTGTGGAAGAGAGAGTGTTGAAGAAGAAGGAGGAGAAGAATAAGAAGAAGAAAAAGAAGTAAAAGGAGACAGGTGGAGAAGAAGAAGGAGGAGGAGAAGAAGAACGAGAAGGAGACAGGAGAAAGAGAAGAAGAGGAAGAAGATGGGGATCAAGAAGAAGGAGAAGGAGAAGGAGAAGAAGTGAGCAAGTGAGAGGTTGAAGAGACAGTGAGTGGGCAGGGAAAGGAATTGAAGATAGCGTGAGTGAGAGAAGAGAGGAGTGAGAAGAGAAAAGAGGAAATAGAAGAGAGAAGAGAGAAGGGAGACGAGATCCTGTTTCAAAGTACGAAAGAGATTGGAGGAAGAGGAGAGATATTCAGTGATCAGTAGAAGAAGGTGGGTGATGATGTGTAAGAAAGGGGGTGGTTTAGGAATAGAGCACGTTCTTGGTAGAAAAGAAATGTGAAAAAAATAACAAAAGAAGATGAAGGAGAAAATGAAGAAGAAGAAGAAAAACAACATCAAGAAGAAAAATGAATAGGAGAAGAAGAAGGAGTAGGAGAAGAACAAGGAGGAGAAGAACAACAAGAAGAGTGCGATAAGAGTACGATCATATTCTGATAGTGAATGTTTTTGTGATTTTCTGGCTTCAAATTTATCAAGATTTTTAATATTTTTCAATTTATTAATGCATTTTCAAGTGTAATAATAATCTGTTTCATCTTTCTGATCAACCGAGATACAAATTTTCTAGTATAATGTATATTTGGACTGTAAATTTTTGTGATCTTTATAAAAGTGTTTTCATAACCTCATTTGAACTACTTCCATCAAAATTAGGGAGAGGAACAGTTTTGGGTTTATCCTGTTGATTCTCTCCCAATCATTAATTTGATGATTGAGGAATGTAATAAATGTAATGTAAGAAGAAAAAGGAATAGAAGAAGAAGAAGGAGTAGGAGAAGAACAAGGAGAAGAAGGAGTAGGAGAAGAACAAGGAGAAGAAGAAGAAGAAGAAGGAACAACAACAGCAACGACAAGCACAAGACGAAAATAATGTGAATAGAAAGGAGGAGAAGGAAACGAAATAAGGCATAAAATAATATAAAACTACAAAAACCACAATGATGAATAAGAAGACTACTGTTCCTCTACATTGATCTGTTGTGGAGAATAAACTCAGAAAAATTCTCCGGAACAAAAAAATTACTTAAAAAAGAGTGGTGTAGGTAGAACGTTTGAGAGAAGAAAACTGAGAAGTCTTGTAGATGAAGAGAGAAGAACGTGTGTGATTTGAAATTTAAAAAAAAATTGAGAAGAAAATAACGAAGACAGATAGGTAGGGAAGAGAGAAAAAGAAAGAAATGTTTCATGTAGAGACGAAAATTGAGAAGAAGGAAAAGCAAGACAGAACGATAGGGAAGAGAAAGAGAGAGTGAGGAAGGTTTCATGGAGAGACGAAAATGGCGAAAATTCGTCAAAAAACGGGTTTTTCACGATTTCTCGAGAACGGCCCAACGATTCTGATCAAATTTATACCTAGAATAACATTGATTAGCTCTATCAACTACCGCAAGTCCCATATCTGTAAAAAATTCCAGGAGCTCCTGCAAATCTAGTGAAGTTTGATTTTAGATACTCAAATTATCAGTTTCAGATATTAATATGAACAAAAAATCTCGAGTGGAAAAGATTGAACATGAAAAATCTCTACAATAATGTTCAGTAACATTTTCTTCTAGAATTGGAAATAGTAGAACTTGAGAAAATGTGATTATTAAATTGCAAAATGTTGGCCACTTGGTGATTATATAAATCAATCACTATGAAGAGATAGCAGCAGACCTTGTGTGTCTCCAGCGTTATTATCCTGTCACCAGCTGGCTCAGATCTTTGAATAGTAGACTTGAGGTGCGCATGAACACAAGTGTCAGGTGATCAATATAACGGCAAGGAAAGTGAGTGAGTGCCCCAAACCAGATTTTTTTGAGAAAGTGATTAATTTACCAAAAAAATCAACTAAAAGTTAGTTATTGAGCTATTGAAGTAAGATCAGCTTTCATTCTTTAAAGTGAGATTCACGTTATAATGACAGCAAGAAAGAGAAATACAGTGTTGCCGGTTCTCCGCCTTGCCTTGTAATACCACTGACTTCTGGATGATACCAGTGGTTTCTATGTTATAATGACTGTAAGGAAGATAGGAGACAGTATTGCCGGTTTACCTGTCAAAATTCAAGAAGATCTTTACCGCGTTTCGCCGTAAATGCGCAACATATAAACATAATATAAATATTAAAACATTTAACATTAGGAGAAATGCCAAACCGTCGACTTGAATCTTAGACCTCACTACGTTCGGTCAATAATTATTATTAGCCCCCCTATGAAATTTCTGGTCAGAACCATCCCAATATTACCAACATATCCCCAAAGTTTCATGCCGTTCTATCAAGTAGTTTTCGAATCTATAGGGAACAAACAAACTAACAAACTCACACACAAACAGACATCATTTTTACTTTCCTTGCCCTATTACCATAGGTAAGGAAAGTATTGCTTTCCAAAAAATTGAGGTACCCTAATTCAAGTTTCTATACGTTTCAAGGTCCCCTGAGTCCAAAAACATGATTTTTTGGTGTTGGTCTGTGTGTGTGTATGTTTATGTGTGTATTTGTGTATGCTGTGAACACGATAACTCCATTCCTAATCAACCGAATGACTTGAAATTTTAAACTTAAGGTCCTTATACCATAAGGATCCGACAATAAGAAATTCACTAAATTCAATTCAAGATGACGGAAAAATGGCGAATAATTACTAGAAAACCATGTTTTTCAATCTTTTCTCGAAAACGGCTCTAACGATTTTTTCAAATTCATACCATGGATAGCTATTCATAAGCCCTATCAACTGACACGAGTTTCATTTCTGGGAAAATTCCAGGAGCTCCGTAATATTCGGAGAAAATGGCAGATATACTAAAAACCATGTTCTCACGATTTTCTCAAATATAGCTTGACCGATTTTTTTCAAATTCATACCCTGTATAGTTATTCATCAGCTCTATCAACTGGCATGAGTCTCCTTTCTGGGAAACCAAGGGGGTCACCCCATCTTTGAGAAATGGGCCTTAGTAACCTCCTTCTCGTGCATGAGGTGGTAGGTAGCGCAGGTCATAAAAAGAACACATAGTCGAGATATTTCATCTGAGAACAGCTGTTTTACGACTTTAAAAAAATGCGACTAAAAAAAACATCGAATTTCACAGTTTTACACAAAGAAAAAGTTCTCTGAAAACAATTTATAATGACAGCAAAAAGATGAAATACAGTGTTGCCGGTTTCTCCGCCTTGCCTTGTAATACCACTGACTTCTGGATGATACCAGTGGTTTCTATGTTATAATGACTGTAAGGAAGATAGGAGACAGTATTGCCGGTTTACCTGTCAAAATTCAAGAAGATCTATTACCGCGTTTCGCCGTAAATGCGCAACATATAAACATAATATAAATATTAAAACATTTACATTAGGAGAAATGCCAAACCGTCGACTTGAATCTTAGACCTCACTACGTTCGGTCAATAATTATTATTAGCCCCCCTATGAAATTTCTGGTCAGAAACCATCCCCAATATTCACCAACATATCCCCAACGTTTCATGCCGTTCTATCAAGTAGTTTTCGAATCTATAGGGAACAAACAACTAACAAACTCACACACAACAGACATTCATTTTTACTTTCCTTGCCCTATTACCATAGGTAAGGAAAGTATTGCTTTCCAAAAAATTGAGGTACCCTAATTCAAGTTTCTATACGTTTCAAGGTCCCTGAGTCCAAAAACATGATTTTGGTGTTGGTCTGTGTGTGTGTATGTTTATGTGTGTATTTGTGTAGTCTGTGAACACGATAACTCCATCCTAATCAACCGAATGACTTGAAATTTTAAACTTAAGGTCCTTATACCATAAGGATCCGACAATAAGAAATTCACTAAATTCAATTCAAGATGACGGAAAAATGGCGAATAATACTAGAAAACCATGTTTTTCAATCTTTTCTCGAAAACGGCTCTAACGATTTTTTCAAATTCATACCATGGATAGCTATTCATAAGCCCTATCAACTGACACGAGTTTCATTTCTGGGAAAATTCCAGGAGCTCCGTAATATTCTTGAGAAAATGGCAGATATTCTAAAAACCATGTTCTTCACGATTTT
>NC_052512.1:29358846-29385152 GCF_014356525.2 Nilaparvata lugens
GTTTGTTAGTTCCAAATTAATAATAAAAAATCTGGTGTGGCGCACTCACACAACTTTCCTTGCCGTTATGAAAATTGATCACCTGACGCTAGTGTTCCCGCGTTTACTATTCAAAGATCTGAGCCAGCTGGTGACAAGACAATAACGCTGCCAACAGTTTGCAATTGAATAATCACATTTTCTCAAATTTCAAGCTTATTTTCAATTTTAGGTGATAATGTTACTGGACATTAATTTTGAAGAGATTCCCATGCTCAATCTTTTCCACTCGAAATTTTTCATTCAAATTATATATGAGACCTGATAATTGGAAATCTAAAATCGAACTTTGCATAGATGGGGCGGAGCTCCTGAAATTTTAATAGATATGGGACTTGTGACAGTTGATATAGTTCATCAATGACTATTTTATGTATGAACTTGATCAAAATCGTTGGAGCCATTTTCGAGAAACTCGCGAAAAACCCTGTTTTTGAATACATTTTTGTCATTTTAGCCGCCATCTTGAATTGCATTTGATTGAAATGTTCGTGTCGGATCCGTATAGTGTTAGAACCTCAAGTTCCAAATTTCAAGTCATTCCGTTGATTGGGACATGAAATATCGTGTACACAGACGCACATACACTCATACACACATAAACACATACAAACCAATACTCAAAAACCACTTTTTTTGGACTCAGTGGACCTTGAAACGTATAGAAAACTTGAAATTGGGGTACCTTAATTTTTTTGGAAAGCAATACTTTCCTTACCTATGATAGTAGGGCAAGGAAAAGTAAAAACACACAATAATTTAGTTCTTTGTGGCATTCATACATTAAAGAATTAATTTCTTCTCGAATTACAACGGAATGCTTATCCATGAAAATTACACTGAGTTGGTAAACGGATATTTATTTGGAAAAGAATATTTTAATGGTGAAGGACTGTTCACAATGAGAACCTGAAACAAAACAATGCGTTGCAATTATATTTATAACAGGCGAGTAACCCGTGCTCTGCATGAGTCTGATTGAAAACTTGACAAAGCCTACCTATTGAGATCTTGCATAATTGAAACTAGGCCTATAAACATCCTTGGTAAATTAAAGATCTTTATGTGAAAGAATTTCAAGTTAATCAGTCGAGTAGTTCAGACGTGATGATGCGTCATTCGTGAATTTCCAATACTGTACGTGTGAAAGACAGTTCTTCCCTTCACTATGATACTAGCCGTCAGGCTCGCTTCGCTCGCCATATCCGTCTAGCCAGGGTGCTCCGCCCCCTGGACCCCCGAATGGATCGTCCAAAAATGAGATCAGCGGGCTCGCTTCTCTCGCCTGCATGTAGACCTCAGTGGAACCTCTGTACCAAATTCTGGACCCCGACTTGATTTTCAAAAAATGAGATCAGCGGGCTCGCTTCGCTCGCATGCATGTAAACCTCAGCGGAACCTCTGTACCGAATTTGAACGTATTATGTCAATTTTATCTCGAAATCACCTGTTACTATATCAGCGTATCTTTGGCGAACAAAATTCTTCCACCTCAGCTAAACCTGTGTACTGAATTTTTTTAATATAATTCCATCAATTATTGAAAAAGGTGAGGAAACGCAGAAAAACTGAGAAAACGCTAATTTTGAGCGTATCTTTGGCGTTATTTCAAATCCCTTCTAACACATCGTTATTGTACCCCAGCTGAGCTTCTGTAGTAAATTTAAACATTTTCTGTTCTCGATAAAGCTGAGAAAACGCAAAAAAACGCAGATTTTGGGCGTATCTTCAGAAATTTTCCCAAATCCGTTCTTATTGCGCCTCTAAAGGGCCAACTGAACACACCTACCAAATTTGAAATGTTATGTCATATTTTTATCATATGTTAGGACGATCCAGTCGGGGGTCTAGACTAAACGTCTGGCTAAACGGATGTGGCGAGCGAAGCGAGCCTGACGCTAGTAATATAATATTCTCAGGAATAGCTCTGATAGAAGTTTCAGTACCCAATCAATTTTTCCGCGATAAATCAGGACCTCCTAAATAAATATTCAGGAGGTACTGGATAAATTGGTATTTAGGAGGTCCTGGATAATTCATTTCAATCTTCAACTTAATGCCAACCTGACAAAATTTTTAATTTAGTTACCAGAACAACTTTCGAAGAAGAGGTACTCTCTCTAGATTATAGTTCTATATTAACATATGGTATGCACATTTCAGTTATATTTTCAAGATATTGGGATAAGAAGAATATACATGCTAAAAGACGAACTTTAAACCCTTAAAAACTACCCTTTGAGTTAAAATATCGCTAAAAGATTTCTTAGTGCGCCTCTAAAGGGCCAACTGAACATACCTACCAATTTTGAACGTTTTTGGTCTGGTAGATTTTTAGTTTTGCGAGTGAGTGAGTCAGTCAGTCAGTGAGTGAGTGTCATTTCGCCTTTATATATATATATATATATATATATATAGATAGATTATCAATCATATATTAATAAATATTATAATTAATTAAGTATTATAACTAATATTTATATCAATAATATTAATATCATTTGATAGAGCTCTTCTTTGCATTTTTTTTGTAGAGCTAGACAGAGACGAAGAGGAAGTGAAATGTAGAATGGAATAGATGAAAAAATATTGCTAGAAAAGAAGTAAGAGCAGATATGGAAAATTTATGAAATAGGAGTATTGGATCAATTTTGAAATCTATGATAACTTACTGGGTTGTGAATGGACGGAGGATCAAACAGGGAAATGAGAGAGGATGAAAATGGAAGAGGAGGAAAATGATGAGATGAAAAATAACGAGATGAAAAATTGCAATGCCGGAGATATTGCTATTGCTCAGTTTTCAAAGGTTGCAAGAGCTCTCCAAGTGACTAGTTACTTACCAACCAGGCAAATATCAAAGTTTCCAATTCTTTTTCCTGATTCTCTCCAATTTTTCCTTCTCTTTTCTCGCTCCTTCTAGTAGAGACGCATAGGAGGCACTTTGTCTGGCATTACTCTCACAATTTCAACGCGAGACTCTTCAAAATAAGCTGCATGTTCGTCTCCAAGAAATAAACCATCTTTTGTATTTTATTCCCTCGGCCACTTAGAGACGTCGAAGTGCTTTCATCCCCAATATCTCGGCATAGAATACTCTACAGCACTAGAAGATGGAACAATAATTGAGCAAACATTTTAATATTCCTCGCAGTGTTTCATACCGATGATTGCAATTTTCTGTTTGAATCATCATTACGAGAACCACGCTTGTTCAAATATCTTTTCCTACAGATACCTTGAAAAGTAGCCATTGCTGCACTGATTACAGAACGCAAAGAATCACTTTTCCGCTCCAGTGCGGGAAACATTTTTCTGCACTCCAGATTTGCAACATGGCAACGCAAAATACTTAGTAGGTTATATGGAGCAACAGTGCAGCAAAATCAAAATGAAGTTGGTAACAGTGACTGCTGTGGCTGCTATAGTGAGCAGAGGTGCAACCAAGCACAACGCGCTAATTATTATTCATTGTATATTATAACCAAGGACAACGAGGACTTTAGGATTTTAGGATGAAGGTTTTTATCAATAATAAAATTACACAGAAAAACATTTGATGCATTTCAGGCGATTTTACCCATAATTACCCACTTTTCATATTCAATGGTATCTGTAGGAAAAACTTAATGTGAAATACGTGCACAAAGTTCTTCTGCTGCACTCAAGAAACCATTCCGCCCTCGCCTACGGCTCGGGCGTAAACGTTTCTTTCGGTGCAGCAAACTGTCACTTTGCGCACTAGTTGCACAATAGTTATTTGTGCAACTAGTGCGCAAAGTGACAGTTTGCTGCATCGAAAGAAACGTTTACGCCCGAGCCGTAGGCGAGGGTGGAATGGTTTCTTGAGTGCAGCAAACGAACTTTGCGCACGTATTTCACATTAAATTTTTCCTACAGTTACCATTGAATATGAAAAGTGGGTGATTATGGGTAAAATGCCTGAATAATGTAGTAGTGTTTGAATGGCGGGGGGCAGCTGTGTGGTGTGTGCTGTGGTGGCACTGTGCTGTCGTTGTCCTCCATTATAATATATAATAGTAATAATTAGCACGTTGTGCTTCGTTGCACCTCTGCTCACTATAGCAGCCACAGCACTCACTGTTACCAACTTAATTTTGATTTTGCTGCACTGGTGCTCCATATAACCTACTAACTATTTTGCGTTGTCATGCTGCAAATCTGGAGTACGCAAAGTACTCACTTTGCGCACTAGTGCGGAAAAGTGATTCTTTGCAGCCTGCAATTAGTGCACAAATGGTCACTTTTCAGGGTATCTGTAGGAAAATAACTATTACAGTTTATACTGTCTGGTTGCACTAGTAAAATGCAACCAACACCTGTTTTGGAGCACATTGGTCTGGCGCTAATGGTGCGGATATACTACTAAGTATAAATAAATATGTTGATGAACGTTTCCATCCAGTAAGTATAGAATGTAATGCATTCTATTGCACGGTTTCCATCACTGCAAGCTCCCGGATTCCAATCTCTATAGTGAGTGAGGTCCACGTCATAATGGCAATGTTCGATTAGCAATGGTATTGCTATCCTTGTCTATCATTCAACAAAGCAGATAGCGCTATATCTTTCCCATTTTGCTCTGTTGCCAAATCGTATTTCAACAATGTAGAATTGATAATCAATATTAATAAAATACTGGTTGGCCTCTGTGGCTTCGTATAAAATGAGCGCTGCTATCCAGAGATTGTCAGTTTGGTGTAAGGGTAAGCATTCCAGACTAGCAATTGGGAGGTACCGGGCTCGATTCCTGGGCTGGCAACTAATTTTTTGATAGTAGTTCTCATCGAATTTCCATCTTAAACCTGTTAACCCTGTTGTGAATGTCTGCAGTAGCAGTGGTCTTCAGGGTGATTTACAGCATTTATTTGGGATTTTCGTTGAATAATAATTATAAATAAATAAAATATTTTATAACTTTTCTTGCCCTATTACCATAGGTAAGAAAAGTATTGCTTTCCGAAAAAAATTAAGGTACCCCAATTTCTAAATTTCTATACGTTTCAAGGTCACCTGAGTCCAAAAAAGAGGTTTTTGGGTATTGGTCTGTGTGTGTGTGTGTGTGTGTGTGTGTGTGTGTGTGTGTGTGTGTGGTGTGTGTGTGTGTGTGTGTGTGTGTGTGGTGTGTGTGTGGTGTGTGGTGTGTGTGTGTGTGTGGTGTGTGTGTGTGTGTGTGTGTGTGTGGTGTGTGTGTGTGTTGTGTGTGTGTGTGGTGGTGTGTGTGTGTGTGTGTGTGTGTGTGTGAGATGCGCGTGAACACTAGCGTCAGGTGATCAATTTTCATAACGGCAAGGAAAGTTGTGTGAGTGCGCCACACCAGATTTTTTTATTTCATTTGTGTGATGTAATAAACTATGATGTAATATCTAAACTATAATTTGAAATCTTTAATATTTTTTGTGATTGTGAAGGAAGATTTTTGGTTGGATTTGTATTTTGAAATTTATTAATCTTATGAATTCAAAATTCTAGTGGATACATTCTTTGGACTCAAAATAGTGTGTGAATTAAGTTATCATTTACATAACCTCTAGACTGTGTATTCCAAATTAAGGTTTAGAACAGTTTTGGGCGAATGCCTGTTGTTTTTACCTTAATTGTATTTGTATACTAGTAGTTCTGTGAACAGTAGACCTCGCGCTCAGTGAGCTACATTGACCTGTTGTTATGTTTTCCCAAAATTAATGAATGATTCATCGAATAAAAATGTCTAGAAACAATCCTGACTAAACATAGAGCTTTCTGTCCTATCGTACCGTGACGTGTCGTCCCGGAATGTGAGTGTGAGCGCTGTTATCAGGTCTGGCTGCAACTGTCTACTAACGTTAATGGAAATATACATTTTCAAGATGTTCGATGTTTTTGAACGGGCGATGACGCAATATAGCTGGCTGGCCACTGCGCACACATTTCATGACCTCTACCGTTTTATCTTAATACCGTGTTCTTATCCACAAGTATCTGATTGAAACTATAGCCTCACGGGAATACAGCAATAGATTTCGTTGTGGCTTCTCCACACATCTGTGTAATCACTTGTCAGCTGATTTATGATGAATAAATCTATAGTCTGATTTTTACGGTAATATTGGCGTATGAAGGAGGCTCCTTTTTCCTTTTATATTATCCTTGAAATACAAAATTTCCAAAAACGTTGTATATACATCGACGTGCAATTTAAAAAGGAACATACCTGTCAAATTCCATGAAAATCTATTACCGCGTTTCGCCGTAAATGCGCAACATGGAATAGTATATTTCGCACCTAGGGCCGAAAATGAGACTTTTCCGGCTCGAAATCGGTTTTCAAGCCGAGCTTGAGAGCCATAAAAAATTTTTGCCTGTGGTGCGAACGCTATTTTTCGCCTCACAGAAAAATAAACAAAATGGGAGTAATAATTATTGTTCATTAAGCACTTCTGAAAGCAAAAGTGGAAGGTCATAGCTCTAGCAAATCTGAGGTAATCTGAATATCAGGAAATTGTCCAAGTATTTTTATTTTTTATTCTGATTTGTCTAAATAACCTAAAAGATTATGTTCAATTATGTGGGAGGTTGAGTTTATTCTTTTTTATTCTTTCGAATGACAATAAGATGATATTATTATGAATGTTCTAATTATTGAATAATAAACACAAATAATGAAAAGTTCTTTGATCAGCTGTTTTAGCACACTTGAAATTTGGCCAATCTGAATGTCAACGTCAACAATGCTTGTTGTCATCGACTTAGGAAGTTAAGGTTAGAAGTTCTATCCTACTCTGAAAATCGAATTTGAATAGTTTATAATATATCATATCTAATAAAATGATAGTATGATATTGCAGAATATTCATTCAATTCTAAAAGCATAAACTGATTCCGTTCCATAAACTATTTGTAAAAACGTTCAGCACCATGGATATTGCCCAAGTAGTTCCAAAATTATCCACCAGGTCTCGTGATAAACGAAGTACTATGAGGTTTGAGGTTAGATTCTATTATACTCTGAAAATTGAATTTGAATAGTTTATAATATCTTATTTGTACTTCATTCATCCAAATAAAATGATAGTATCTTATTGCAAAATACTCTATTCAATTTCAGAAGCATAAACTGATTCCGTTTCATTAACTATTTTGTAAACACGTTCACATCAAATCAGAATCAGCTGACTTCAAGGTTATTTTACAGCCCTAAAAATTTCACCGGCCTGGTCAGAAAACAATCATTTTCGGCCTCCATATGACGCACGTAAACCAGCTCATTACATCCAAGTGGGGCGAAAATATATAAACATTTAAACATATCAACATTGAGGCCCGGTTGCACAACAGCCGGTTAAATTTTAACCGTGATTGATTTCATGAGAACCAATCAGAAAAGGCGTTTTTGAAAAGGCGGCTTCTCTGATTGGTTCTTGTAGAATTATTCACGGTTAAAATTGAAACGGTTGTTGTGCAACCGGAACTTAAACATTTAAACATTGAGAGAAATAAGAAAACAAAGATATTGTCAAATTTCACTAAAAATTTATTAAAAACTTTAAAACAGAATCATGGTTTCACGTAGTTAACCAACGCATCATCAGCTGTACTGAGGAATGAGGATACAGAAACATTCTTAATCTAATCTTAGTAGTCTAGAGCTCCTAAATAATTAGGTGGCAATAACTAAAGTAATGAAAGTAATGAATATTATAGTTATTGCCACCCAATTATTTAGGAGCTCTAGACTAGTAAGATTAGATTAAGAATGTTTCTGTATCCTCATTCCTCAGTACAGCTGATGATGCGTTGGTTAACTACGTGAAACCATGATTCTGTTTTTAAGTTTTTAATAAATTTTTAGTGAAATTTGACAATATCTTTGTTTTCTTATTATGGAGAGATTTCACAACATCACCATCAATTCTACTAATTTTATTAAGAGAAATGCCAAACCGTCGACTTGATTCTTAGACCTCACTTCGCTCGGTCAATGAATAAATAAATAGATAAAATAATATTACATCTTAATTATGGATATTCATTATTAAATTATTGAAACATAAATAATATCTTGCTCAATAGAATATAATTGATCACTTAAAACGAGAATGAACAGTTAATATTACATCAATAAACCTTCATCAGTCTGTAGAAGACATAGACATGACACAAAGTTAGTAGACAGAAGGTTGGTCACTCATCTATAGTATTTTAGTTGAAATGCAATTGGAGTGGGGGAACTGCAGCCGTGACGTAGGCTGTAGTACAGAGAAGGCAGAATATCGCATTCTTGAAAATCATACGGTGACCTATAGTCAAATTATATAACACAAACATTTTCTGACATGCAAGATTTCTGTTTCTGCTTGTCACGTTATTATTTATATTTAAATAACGATTAGCCTCCTGCTTGGCATCAGTCGGTAAAGCATGAGATTTGATATAATTAGGTCGTGGTTTTCTAATAGTATTCAGTCTTAAAAAATCTTGATAGGCCTAGATATGGGCTTCTCCTATAACTCTTGTAATTCAATAAATAATAAATATATATATAAATATGATACTTATACTATAGTGTTGAGGAATAAAAAATAAATTGCACACCATGAACGTTCATACATATATTAAACAAATAATGCAAAAAATAGATCGAGGCAAAAAATATATAAAGAGCGATAAAAAAAAAATATAATATAAAAATAGAACAATAATTGAAATCAGTAAAATATCACAGGCTAAACTTTATATTCTAGATTTATGGCACGAATCATTACCATGTGCCTTTATCTTAAAATCATATGCATTCTTTTGCATGTAGCTGCGATATGCACTTGCTAATACTTGTCGACTTAGACAATTCAATTAAAAGTGTGTGCTTTAAGATCAGCTTGATAAATTAGCCACTAATAATCCAAATATATATATATTAAAATCTCTAGTACTTAGTAGATTTCTTTGTATCGAATATATATTTTTATCTCAGGGTGCAAGATTCGGCACCTGACGGAATAGGTAGAGCCATTCATCTAGTGAATTAGAACTATAATAAATTATCGCAAATTGTATTGCAAAAATTAAATATTATATGCATATGTTTTAATAGCCTAGATTTTGTACTTCTTTGATTTAATAGAAATTTCTGAAATATTGATCTATATTTTTCTTTCAAATAAATACCTTTAATACTAATTTTACTTGCGCAAGTATTACTCTTATTAATTTCTCAATTTATAATAAAACCCTTTCGGCGAGCTAGCTTTGATCATCAGATTAATTCGAAGCACTAGGGCGCCCATCACTAATTCAAATTTAATCACTCACGTGTCGAAAATCTTCTTGTAAGCCGCCGATGTCGATCCAACTCCATGTGGTCCGGGAATATGGTAGCCGGAATCGTCTCCTCCAAGGGGTTATAAGTTTAATTCAAAATGAAAATGACTTCTGCTTCACAATAGCATCACGAAGTCTATTAAGAAATTTAATAATTTACTTTAACTTTAACTTTTACAAAATCATTAGTAAGGTACTACGCTCTAAAATATTTGGGGTCCTCTTATGGTGGCATTTGGCTGGCGAGTGCTGGTTCTTCTTTTTCAAGTTTTACAGATCCTCTTTCCGACTTTCAAATTAGCATAAAATTTAAATATCTTAGTCCTCCGCCATTAGGTTCAAATAGATCTTACAAAAAAATGCCAAAATATTGCTTAGATTGTATGATTAATAATTTCTTTGCATTCGAGCCATATCGATAACATAGACTATACAAAGTTTTAACACAAAATCTAGTACATTTATATAAATATATAGAAATATTTTTGAATTGGCCTACAGTTGCCGCTTATTAACTGCCGTTTTACTATTGGTGCATGCAAATTTTATTCGGTATTCATGCGCCTGGTAACTCTTATTTCCTGAATACATTAAATTATTTTTATTTGGTTTTTTATTTATGCTCTTTACATGCTAGTTAATATTCTATACATTAATATTAATTCCATGCTACCTAATAATTAGCCACGTGGACAGGTGTTTTTTCACATTGCACATCATCTGATTGCAATAAAGCTCTGCCAAGGGGTTTTGGTCAGATTCTACGTTCCTCGGTTTGATCGATCTCTAGGTCACCGATCCGTGAATACATGTACATAACCTCAATCTTCAAATATTTTATATAATAATCTATTTATGAGCAATAAACTTCCTTCAAATCCTTTTTAGGTTCTTGTACCATTTAGCCAGAACAAGCTGATGCTATCTAATCTTAGTTATTATCTATTTGGCGATATTAGCCAGTTACTTTATTTTCAGACCTATTACTGTTTCTGTTAGGGCTTTTTATCTGCCCAGATTTAATATTTTACATGCTTTACAATAATAATTATCAAAACATTTGAATAATACAAGTATTTTGCCATATAAAAGCAAAAACCCCACCTCCTAACCTTCCCTTTTAAACCCTAAAGGTTTCTTCATCTTCTAGGTCGTGTTTATATTTTGTAGTTTGGCTATACATCAGCTTGTGAATTTCGTGGATGAGATATTTTGATTCTCGTAGAATATGTGCTCGATACCAGCATATGTTCAGTGCATTTATATGAATGAAATTCTTCGGATTTGTTGGGATCGGTTTATCGGATTATTGCAATGCATTGGTTTATCAAGATTTTTTATGGGTTAATCTGAAATTATAATAGTATAACGTTGTCTACTAACCCTTTTCCATGATATTAACTTTTTCGTGTCACGTTTTTAGATTCTTGAAAAACTTTCAACTTAACTTTATTCATACAAGTTGAATGAACTTGAAATATTTAACAACATCATTAGAATCAGTGATTCAATCGCTATGAGCATGGAGAATTTTTAAGTTCTAGGTCAATCTTGAGGGGATCAAACGACGATGTATTTGAAGATACAGTGGATAAACTGTATGCTCAGTGTGGTTACTCTATCACTTTTTCACTACAAGTGACGTCACGCTGGCGTTCCCCCACCACTTCGAATCTTTCACCTGTGAGTGATCAACCTTCTGTCTACTAACGTTGGACATGACAGAGGATCAGCAAAGTTGTTATCCTATCTTTCTCCACTGCCATAAATAGCCTGGACCTCACCATAGTGAAATGGTACACTTGTTTTGGAGCACATTGGTCTGGCGTTGGTCTGGCGCTGAGTTTAAATGTTGTTGTCCGTTTCCATCACATTGACATTGGTCACTTTGGTTCAATCTCTACTCATGTTGCTACGCTGAACCTAAAATGGAAACGTGGCTTGTCACACCAGAATAGTTATTTGTGCAACTAGTGCGCAAAGTGTCAGTTTGCTGCACCGAAAGAAACGTTTACGCCCGAGCCGTAGGCGAGGGCGGAATGGTTTCTTGAGTGCAGCAGAGGAACTTTGCGCACGTATTTCACATTAAGTTTTTCCTACAGTTACCATTGAATATGAAAAGTGGGTAATTATGGGTAAAATTGCCTGAAATCCATCAAATGTTTTTCTGTGTAATTTTATTATTGATAAAAACCTTAATCCTAAAATCCTAAAGTCCTTGTTGTCCTTGGTTATAATATATAATTAATAATTAGCGCGTTGTGCTTGGTTGCACCTCTGCTCACTATAGCAGCCACAGCAGTCACTGTTACCAACTTCATTTTGATTTTGCTGCACTGTTGCTCCATATAACCTACTAAGTATTTTGCGTTGCCATGTTGCAAATCTGGAGTGCAGAAAAATTTTTCCCGCACTAGAGCGGAAAAGTGATTCTTTGCGTTCTGTAATCAGTGCAGCAATGGCCACTTTTCAACGTAACTGTGGGATAGCAGCACCGACTGACTATTAAACTGGACCACGAGTATTGATGACACTATGGTAATAATAGGACACTATGGACAATAATAGGTGCATTCACTCTGAATAATTGAGATAACTCGGTGTCAAGTGAGAGAGAGCGAGAGAGAAAGATAAATAGAGAGAGAGAGAGAGAGAGAGAGAGAGAGAGAGAGAGAGAGAGAGAGAGAGAGTGAGAGAGTGAGAGAGAGAGTGAGAGAGTGAGGAAGATAGATAGAGTGGGAGAGAGACAGAGAGAGTGAGTGAAAGATAGAGTAAATGGACAAGGGAGAAATGAGAGAGAGAGATTGATTGATTGATTGAGTACTTTATTTATGTAGATTACAATATATACTGGCTTATACACTTGTATACAATAGCTTACAATACAGCAAAATTATAGATGAATTTACATAATATAGACTAAGAAAATAACTATTGAACTGTATATGATATTGTAATAGAACTACATAATTTTTATTATTTGTCATGAATTTTCACAATGAATAGATAAATTGTTGACGACGGTGAAAATTCATGACAAGTAAAATTATGAAAAAAATGACAGGCTCTAGTCAGTCGGTTACGAGGACGGGACCTGGAGCTATCTACACAGATAATCGGCCCGGCTCTACCCTTCTTTTCCGAGACACCATTTTCCTGTTTCAGTGAGTTCAGTGAGCTAATATTATCAATTTTATTATTATATATTATTCATCTTTTTTATTGAAGGCAAATCCTGTAATTATTATTCTATTGTTTGTTTAAAAGGTTTTCTCAATATTATTTTTATTTAAGTTTCCAGTTTCATTTTGAGTTACAATTTGATTAAATCGATTACTTAGTTCTCCAAAATATAACTGTTTTGTTTATTATTTTAAAATATAGTTCCTTTCTCATGAGTTATAGAGTTAGATCAATTTAACCTCTCGCAAGCCAAGCGATTCCCCTATTATAAATTGTTACCATAATGTCTAGGGTTGTTCTCACAACCTTATAATACCATCACAATACCATACATAATATAACCCCAATATATTCCAAATTTAAATACCCCATTACATGGTGGAGGCGCCGGGTATATCAAAGAATGATATAAAGTATAAAAATGAATCAATGAGAATAAAGATCAAAATGCAATTAGAATAACAATAATATAAAATTGTGTTGTGAATTCATAAATTGGCGGTGTTTCAACGAATAATTGTCGATTCTCTAAGAAGGATATAAAATGATATCCTCCCCATCAACACACGACCGGTTAAATCGGAGAGATTGATTGATTGATTGATTTCAATTGATTGAGAGATGAGAGAGAGATTGATTGATTGTTTGAGTACTTTATTTAAGTAGATTACAATATATACTGTCTTATACACTTATATACAATAGCTTACAATACAGCATAATTATAGATGAATTTACATAATATAGACCAAGAAAATAATTATTGAAAGTATATGATATGGAAAAGTAATTTGTAATATAATAACTATGGATAATTATATTGTTATGCATCTACATAAATTGGCGGAGCTTTGGACATATCAATGTCCATTCTTCGGAAAGAATATTAAAAATATCCTCCCCACTAACTCTCTACCAAAGAGGGAGTGAGTGAAAGATAGAGTAAATGGACAAGGGAGAAATCAGAGGAAGAGAGAGAGAGGAAATTTGAATGATTGCCTTTATTAGTGCGGAGTTAGGACTCCTGGTCCTCTCTGCCACACAACCCTAATGAGATTAGATTAGATTTCCACATTTATGTATGTTACAATATTTACTGGTTTATACACTAATTTCTATCAAATTAGGGTAATGCTGATTATTCGACGAATGATATATAAAGTATAAAAAGTTAATCAATGAGAATAAAGATCAAATGCAATTAGAATAAGAATAATATAAAATTGTGATGTGAATTCATAAATCGGCGGTGTTCCAACAGATAATTGTCTATTCTCTAAGAAGGATATAAAATAATATCCTCCCCATCAACACACGACCGGTTAAATCGGAGAGATTGATTGATTGAGAGATGAGAGAGAGATTGATTGATTGATTGATTGATTGATTGAGTACTTTATTTATGTAGATTACAATATATACTGGCTCATACACTTATATACAATAGCTTACAATACAGCAAAATTATAGATGAATTTACATGATATATAGACTAAGAAACTAATCATTGAACTGTATATGATATGAAAAAGCAATTTATAACATAATAACCATAGATAATTATATTGTTATGCATCTACATAAATTGGCGGAGCTTTGGACATTGGTCCATTCTTCGGAAAGAATATTAAAAATATCCTCCCCACTAACTCTCTACCGAAAGAGAGAGAGAGAGAGAGATATTTGATATTTATCCAATACAATCTTACATTGCCAGTTCTGATAAGATCTATGGCAGACACTGGTAATAATAAACAAAATAATAACACTTCTATGATAAAAATTGATTACAAAAACAGTACTTAATAGCATATTTGTGAAAATGCATGCCGAAAATAGGAAAATGATGGGTGATATGAATAAATGAAATCTGCAGAATCTACAGGGAAGTGGAAAATATGATAGGTACAAGTGAGTGGATATTAAGGTTAGGTGAGGGGTAAGGATGTGGAATATAGAGGATTATGGATATAAAGGAACCCGGATTCTCGGTTGGGTTCTACCACTCTAGCACCTTGTGTTGTTGGGACGCTAGGATCAGATTGGATTTCTTTATTCATGTATGTTACAATATTTATTGGCCCATACACTCATTTACATTAAATGACGATGATGCTAGTTATTCAACGAGTTTCACACAGTATAAATAATTGATCAATCAGAATAAATATAATTAGTATAATGGTATAGTTATTTGTGCAACTAGTGCGCAAAGTGACAGTTTGCTGCACCGAAAGAAACGTTTACGCTTGAGTGCAGCAGAGGAACTTTGCGCACGTATTTCACATTAAGTTTTTCCTACAGTTACCATTGAATATGAAAAGTGGGTAATTATGGGTAAAATTGCCTGAAATGCATCAAATGTTTTTCTGTGTAATTTTATTATTGATAAAAACCTTATTTATAGTCAATTGAATAAAAATGTTGTCTTTGGTTATAATATCTATACTAATAATTAGCGCGTTGTGCTTGGTTGCATCTCTGCTCACTATAGCAGCCCAGTCACTGTTACCAACTTCATTTTGATTTTGCTGCACTGTTGCTCCATATAACCTACTAAGTATTTTGCGTTGCCATGTTGCAAATCTGGAGTGCAGAAAATTTTTCCGCACTAGAGCGGAAAAGTGATTCTTTGCGTTCTGTAATCAGTGCAGCAATGGCCACTTTTCAACGTAACTGTAGGAAATAGTATATTTCGCACCTAGAGCAGAAAATGAGATTTTTCCAGCTCGAAATCGGTTTTCAAGTCCGAGGCCGTAGGCCGAGGACTAGAAAAGATTGAGAGCTGGAAAAACATTTTTGCCCGTGGTGCGAACGATATTTTTCGCCACACTACAGGTATTGCTGACAAAATAAATAGAGAATACAAAATAAAGAATACTCGTTAAGCTATCGTACCTATCTCTTGATTTTAGTGGTAGAAGATTTGCAGTCAGGATTTCAGATTCTTTTAAAATTTCACTTGGAATACCACAGTCATCTTCAAGCATTTTTGAAAATTCGGAATGCACCAATCAACAATAAATAATTGAATAAAACTGGTTGCTAAGCAAATTAGTTTGATTCGAAACTGGAACTAAAATCATGGCGACTTCAGCTTATTATGAAAGTGGACACTCGCCCGATCTAGCGGATGACTTATTAATAATAATTAGCGCGTTGTTTCCAGCCATAAGCGGCTGGAAAGAGACAACTTTCTGGCCTAGACCGGAAAAGAAAACCCTTTTCTGACGTCGTCTGCAAACAAGGTCTTTCAGATCTACGTAGGGACTGGAAAACAGCTGCTTTCTGTGCAGTGTGGCGAAAATATAATAATGTGATGTAACTTCATAAATCGGCAATGTTTCAACAAATAATTGTCGATTCTCTAAGAAGGATATAAAATATCCTTCCCATTAACACACGACCGGGTATGAGAGATTGATTGATTGAGTACTTTATTTATGTAGATTACAATATACTGGCTTATACACTCATATACAATAGCTTACAATACAGCAGAATTATAGATGAATTCACATAATATAAACTAAGGGAATGATTATTGAACTGTATATGATATGAAAAAAGCAATTTGTAATAAATAAAGATAATATTGTTATACATTAACATAAATTGTCAGAGCTTTGGACATATCAATGTCCATTCTTCGGAAAGAATATTCCTCCCACTAACTCTCTACCAAAATGAGAGATAGAGAGAAAGAGGAAATGTGTGACAAACAATTAGTTTATATGAGATATCACTATAACATGTAATAAACGTGTAAGCTATTTACCTGAAAATAAGAGAGCTTTAATCATTTCATATAAATTGAGAAGGTAAAATGGTGGATCACATTATTTACAAGATTGTATGATAAAAAATAGAATAGAATAACATTTATCGCTTCTCATGAACAACAGTATAATATTACAAGAAAAAACAAAACAAATATATTAAGTTATTATCCATATTTATAAAATGACATGGCTAGAGAATATAACAATGTAAGAATGCAAAGAAATATTTCTCATTTGAACATCGTCATATGCAGTCATCTATTATGATAAGAGAGAGTAAGGTTGTGTTTGTTCGTGTGTTCGTTTGTTCGCATCAAAACATGTCAACTTGTGGATTGCATACCGGAAAAACGGGAATGATTTAGATCTCCAAATTTTGAACATAGATTCTAAAAATATCAATCTCGTGCACCTGGAAGCCCAAATTTCAATTTTCCTTCTAGATTTTTCAGAATTAATGTTCAAATTCATCTATGCTACCGTAGACTACATGAAGTTTCATAGCCCAAAGTGTGTCTGTTTATCAGCAGGTTATAAGACTACAACGTCTATGTAGCGCAGCGGTAAAAGGCCTGCTTACGGAGCGATGGTTCCTCGGTTCGAATCCCCCGAGGCCTCCCATTTTTTTTTCTTAATTTTTTCCCTCGAAACGTATTATTATCAATTATTTTTTGAAGGAATTTGTTTTCATTACTATTGAACTTGGATTTTATCGAATAATTATTTTTAATGTAAAATTTTGCCACCAGTACAAATGAATTGGACATAGTCTTCATGCTGTAGGCCTATAATTGAATTTCATAAGAAAAACATGAATAGATCACAATAAAATAAGTAATAATTTATATTATTCAGTTATAATGTACTATCAGAACAAATTCCCAGTGAAACGAGTATTTTAGGTATTTTGTTTGGAATTGGGAAAACAAAAAGGCTGCCTGATTCAAATTGAGGAGGATCCTAATCGAACTAAAATTTATTGATGTATTGGAAAAATCAATATGATTCTGTGAGGTTTTCAAGTATTATGTATTCTTCAGTTTTCTATACTATAATAAAGGAAAGAACTGGCTTATACACGTAAGGAATAGGGAATTATGTTTGACGCATCACCAAGTCTGAAATATACTCAACTGATTAATTTGAAATTTTGCATATAGACTCTTCATTAGCCGAGGATGGTTATAGGTCTATTTTCAAATTTCGATTTTTTATTACGTCAAGTTTCCATTTTGCAGTTTTAAAATAGACCCTTGCGAAGCACGGGTTACCTACTAGTAATAATAATATAACCAAAAGTAATAAGCCACATTCTCCAACTACTCATGCTCATAAGAAAAACTAATATCAAAAATAAAAAAATTCATATATTTCTTTAAAAAAACGAAACAATACAATATAATATACCTAACATTCCTTTTTTACACAAGTATACTGCTAAATAATTAGCCTACTATACTGTATGGTACAAGAAACAATAATAAGTTACCCCTGTAATGAAAATTGTGTTAGGGTTAACAAACTCGATTTTAACAAATAATATAAGAGTGAGTCAAGCCCGATACTCACTTGATCACAAAAAATTTCCTTTTGAAAAAAATAACAGAAAAATAAATCTTGAAAAGAAAATGAATATAAAGTGCCATCAACCCAATGATCTGATCCAAATCTCAATATCAACTATGCACATGAGAAATTGCTTGATATAATTTCCTAATGAACGTTTTGACCTCAAACTCTCCTCTGTTGGTTCAATGTTATTGGTTTTAATTATTTGAAGATTTTAATTAATTATTCGTATTCAAATTGAGAGTTCCAGGAGAGCGCCCATTCTTCGTCGGCTGATCATCACCTTTCCAAGCGCTCTCTCTGTAACTCTCTCCCATCTCTATTGTATGCTAATGACCTTTCTTCCATTATCAAATTCTCCAGTTTCCATACTTATGCAGACGACCTTCAAATCTATTTAAGCTGTCCCATAACAAAAATTAATGAAACAGTTGGAATAATGAATCAGGATATCAATTCGATAGTGGAATGGACAAAGAAAAATGGCCTTAAGCTTAATCCCATCAAAACACAACCCATTATAATTGGATATTCTCGTCTTATAAACAATATTGACCTTGAATCGATTCACAAAATTAATGTAGACGGTAATGACATTCCTTACTGTAGCTCAGTTAAAAATTTAGGCATTATTATGAATAATACTCTTGACTGGTCAGAACAAGTGAACAAAACTTGTAAAAAGGTATTCTCAGCCATGCACGCATTGAAAAAAAATGCACGATATCCTCCCTAGAAACATCAAATTATTATTAGTTCAATCTCTCATCTTCCCACATTTAATGTATTGTAATTCTGTTCTTAACGATATGCAAGTCACTCTGAATGATAAACTACAGCGTTGCCAAAATTTTGTCTACGTTTCGTCTACTCTCTCCAACGCCATGATCATATCACCCCAGCCCACATTGCTAGTTCAACATTAAAGCTTCCCGATCAGAGGCTTTTTCGAATAGTCAAGCTTGTTAGAGATATCTTGATATACGGTAATCCGAACTATTTTAAAGATGATTTCAAATTTGTCTCTGAAGGTAGGAGGATAGATGCTTCACATACTAGAACCGGAGAAAGTACTTTAAGGATACCCAATCATCGAACTACTATTTTCACAAAATCCTTCTTAGTCATGCCTGTCGTGCATGGAATGCACTTCCTGTTTCTATCAGGTCCATCGAGAGCCGAGCGAGCTTCATCCTAACTTTAAAAAAACATCTTTTGGAACAAATGACTGAAACTGTCCGGCCCTAGAACGATCACATGACATCCATCCCCACCCATCCCACAAATACAAACCTTTAAACCATGTTATAGAACGAATTGTATATATATATATATATATATAAACTATGTTATTTCAATTATCCACTGCATATGCTGTATATTACTGAAAGTCGATAACCCTGATCTACTTTCAGCCTACTCATTTATTTATTTGATCTTATACCTATATAATTATTTTACTCTATCAATTTTCTGTTTTTTTCTCTTCAATATTCATATTGATTAAAACTTTTACAATATTTCATTAATAAATAAATCCTTAGTTTAAATAACGAAATTAACGTTTTGGTAGAGAGTTAGTGGGGAGGATATTTAATCTTTCCGAAGAATGGACATTGATATGTCCAAAGCTCCGCCAATTTATGTAGATGCATAACAATATGATTATTATCTAGAGTTATTATATTACAAACTGCTTTTCATATCATATACAGTTCAATAATTATTTTCTTAGTCTATATTATGTAAATTCATCTATAATTTTGCTGTATTGTAAGCTATTATATATAAGTGTATAAGCCAGTATATATTGTAATCTACATAAATAAAGTACTCAATCAATCAATCAATCAACCATCTCTGACAGTCGCTAACTCTTCCAACGTCGGTCCTTCTCTCTCTACGGCCCTGGTTCAAATGAAACGGCAACTCATTCCCAGCACTCACTGATAGAATAAGGCAAACTCCTATACAAGGAGAGCCAAGCCCTTTCAACAGTCCTTTCTTGGGGGTTTTGCACCCCACTAAATACGTCCAGGGAGGTTCATGGTGAGGGGGAGGGTTGAAAACTCTGCAGGTTGGCAAGCTACCAGAGCGGTTCAAATCATTCCATTCCCTTCCCCTCCTCAGGACATGAAAGATGTGGTACAGGGTGTCCCAGAGCAACCGAAATCTGTCAGGGGTGTGAGGGTGGAATATATCGATTTGGTAACATACGTGCACACGAACAAAAACCCGACACACACACGCGCGGAAACAATCCAACACATTCCTCTCTTTGACAACAGGCCTCCCAGGACTAAATCACAACTACACTACCGGTATAATTACCTCTACCCAACCAACTTTCATCGGGCTTGTTACCCCTTCTAGGTTATGTCAGAAAATGTCTTCCCATGCCAAATCACCTTCCCCTAACCACCCGAATCTAACCTAATCCGTCCGAACTCACCCCCAACTACAATAGACTCGGAAATGATAATGACGATCATCATAGTCATCATCGTCATCTGCATACTAATACGACAGAGCGCTTGCTCGGTTCATTCAGTTCAATTGCACCTTCCCCCCCCCTTAAAGGGGTCCACGTTATGTTGGCAGTGTTTGATAAGCAATAGTATTGCTATCCTTGTCTATAATCCAACAAAGCGGGTAGTGCCATCTCTTTCCATCCAGTAAGTATAGAATGTAATGCATTCTATTGCACGGTTTCCATCACTGCAAGCTCCCGGATTCCGATCTCTATAGTGAGGTATATATTATTCATTTTATTATTTATTTATTATTTTACAAAGGCGACTTTCTAAAAGTATTTTAAGCCTAGGTGATGATGATGGGATGAATGATAATATAATGAAGGTAGAGTTATGAATGGATAAAAATTATAGGTTATGCTATCCACTTGAATTGATTTAAGTCCACTTTTCAGTCCAGAAATAAATAAACTAGAAATTTTGAATTTACTATATACTATTTATTTAATATTATATATACTGTGAAATTTTGAATAATTTTTTTGATTGTGAAGGAAGATTTTTGTTTGGATTTGTATTTAGAAATTAATAAATCTTATGAATTCAAAACTCTAGTGGATACATTTTTTGGGAGTGTTCGATTAACAATGGTATTGCTATCCTTGTCTATCATCCAACAAAACGGATAGTGCTATCTCTTTCTCTCTTTCCTCTGTTGCCAGATCGTCTTTCAACAATGTAGATTCAATAATCGATTGATGAAATATTTCATCATAATTATGGAAATCATTATGAAATTATTGAAAAATATAATTTCCTCCTTTATAAAATATAATTTTATATCCTTTTGGTATCCTTGTCTATCATTAAACAAAACGGATAGTGCTATATCTTTCTCGCTTTGCTCTGTTGCCACATCGTCTTTTAACAATGTAGATTCAACAATCGATTAACGAAATATTTCATCTTAATTATGGAAATTCATTATGAGTTTATTGGAAAATATAATAACTTGGTTGATGAAATTCAATTGATTTTTTTCAGATGAGAATGAACAGTTGAATCAATAACCCTGGTTCAGTTATACCGTCTATAGAAGACATTGACAAGACAGAGAATCGGCAACGTTGTTGTGCTATCTTCCTCCACTGCCATTTATTATATGTTATGTTCGGATAAAATGTAAATGATTTCTCCAAATGAGGATGAACAGTTGATATTACATCAATAAACCTGTATCAGCTAAGTTAGTCAATAAACCAGTTAGAGATATCTTGAAATACGGTTAGAGATATCTTGAAATACGGTAATCCGAACTATTTTAAAGATGATTTCAAATTTGTCTCTGAAGGTAGGAGGATAGATGCTTCACATACAAGAACCGGAGAAAGTACTTTAAGGATACCCAATCATCGAACTACTATTTTCACAAAATCCTTCTTAGTCAGTGCCTGTCGTGCATGGAATGCACTTCCTGTTTCTATCAGGTCCATCGAGAGCCGAGCGAGCTTCATCCTGACTTTAAAAAAACATCTTTTGGAACAAATGACTGAAACTGTCCGGCCCTAGAACGATCACATGACAAACCACCCCCACCCATCCCACAAATACAAACCTTTAAACCTGTTATAGAACGAATTGTATATATATATATATTATATAAGCTCATGTATTTCACTTATCCACTGCATACTGCTGTATATTACTGAAAGTTGATCACCCTGATCTACTTTCAGCCTACTTTTTATTAATCAATATTTGATCTTATCTACCTATATAATTATTTTACTTTATAAATTTTCTGTTTTTTTTCTCTTAATATTCATATTGATTAAAACTTTTACAATATTTCCATTAATAAATAAATCCTAGTTTAAATAATGAAATTAACGTTCTGGTAGAGAGTTAGTGGGGAGGATATTTTTAATATCTTTCCGAAGAATGGACATTGATATGTCCAAAGCTCCGCCAATTTATGTAGATGCATAACAATATAATTATTATCTATAGTTATTATATTACAAATTGCGTTTTCATATCATATACAGTTCAATAATTATTTTCTTAGTCTATATCATGTAAATTCATCTATAATTTGCTGTATTGTAAGCTATTGTATATAAGTGTATAAACAGTATATATTGTAATCTACATAAATAAAGTACTCAATCAATCAATCAATCAGCTACCATCTATAGTTATTGACGAAATCTTTATTTCGCTAAAATACAAAATTACTTGAAATACTTCTAATTATTAATACAATGATAACTGAAATATACAGTAGATACATAATCATGGAAATGAATAATACATTTCGATTGAATAAATAGAATTGGCACAGCTAACGAAGCGAACTCGTACGCTAGCTGTGAGTTCATTTTTGATATATTTTCTTCTAAGACTTGCTTGCAACATGATAAAACTACAAACAATAATATTGGTATAAAGAGAATAACAAATACTTCATTCTAACAAACAGTTTCTTGCTTGATAGAATATAATTGATTACTTTAAACGAGAATAAACCGTTAATATCACATCAATAAACTTTTGCCAGATCGTCTTTTGACAATGTAGAATTAATAATCAATTAACGAAATATTTCATCTTATTTATGGAAATCCATTATGAATTAATCGAAAAAATAATATATTTGTTGATAAAATTAAGTGATTTTTTTGAACGAGAATGAACAGTTAAATCAATAAACCTGGTTCAGTTATACCGTCTATAGAAGACATTGACAAGAGAGAGGATCGGAAACGGTGTTGAAGAAGAAGAAGAAGAAGAAGAGAAAGAAGGAGAGAAAGAAGAAGAAGAAGAAGAAGAAGATGGATAGGCCGCCTTTATTTTAACCTGGAGGGCGAAGTTAGGGCACAGCCGGCCCTCTCTCCCACTTAACCCTCCGATATTCTAATGCATCTACATCACAACGTAGAAGAAGAAGAAGAGGAAGGAGAAGAAGAAGAAGAAGAAGAAGAAGAAGAAGAAGAAGAAGAAGAAGAAGAAGAAGAAGAAGGAGAGGAGAGAAGAAGAAAAAGAAGAAGAAGAAGAGGCGGAAGAAGGAGGAATAGCAATCAGAAGGGATGATGAACAGTTCAAAGACGCATTATCACGTCTGAACTCCTCAACTGATTAACTTGGAAGTTTGCATGTAGATTCTTAATTCATTCTGAAATTTTCAAAAAATATAATTGACCATTTTTAACTAGAATGAACCGTTAATATTACATCAATAAACCTGGTTCAGCTACCGTCTATAGACGGCATTGTACCTGAGCCTAATCTAACAATATTCAGAAAATTCTATCTTTTTTTAGCACCAACATTCTTCAATCATCTACCGATTGATATCAAAGATTGTCAGTGACAAGACAAGGATCGGCAACGCTGTTCTGCTATCTTTCTCCACTGTCATTAATTATATGAAATGTTTGGAAAGTATTCCTGATTATTCCAAATGAGAATGAACAGTTAATATTACATCAATAAACCTGGTTCAGCTACCGTCTATAGAGGGCATTGACAAGACAGAGGATCGGCAACGCTGTTCTGCTATCTTCCTCCACTGTCATTAATTATATGAAATGTTTGGAAAGTATTCCTGATTATTCCAAATGAGAATGAACAGTTAATATTACATCAATAAACATGGTTCAGCTACCGTCTATAGAGGGCATTGACAAGACAGAGGATCGGCAACGTTGTTCTGCTATCTTCCCCCACTGTCATTAATTATATGAAATGTTTGGAAAGTATTCCTGATTATTCCAAATGAGAATGAACCGTTAATATTACATCAATAAACCTGGTTCAGCTACCGTCTATAGAGGGCATTGACAAGACAGAGGATCGGCAACGTTGTTCTCCTATCTTTCACCACTGCCATTATAATGTGAGCCTCACTGTAGCGAGACTTCATCCCCAATCACCCTGCCAGAACAAAGAGGTTGCGAGCACTTTTGTTCAGAGTGTTCTGCAGCATCAACGTTAGTAGACAAAAGGTTGATCACTCACAGGTGTATGATTCAAAGTGGTGGGGGGAACGCCAGCATGACGTCACGTGTAGTAAAAATGTTCTAGAGTAACCACACTGAGCATACAGTTTATTCACTGTATCTTCAAATACATCGTCGTTTAATCTCCTCAAGATTGACCTAGAACTTTAAAATTATCCATACTTATAGCGAATGAATCACCGATTCTAATGATGTTGTTAAATATTTCAAGTTCATTTGAATTTTATGAATAAAATGAAGTTGAAAGTTTTTCATGAATCTAGAAACGTGACACGAAAAAGTTAATAAGCTGGAAAAGCGTTAGTAGACAATGTTTCTATTATAATTTCAGATTAACCCTTAGAAAATCTGATAAACCAATGCATCGCAATAAACCGATAACCGATAAACCGATCCCAATAAATCCGATGATTTCATCTCGTAATGCACTGAACACATGCTAGTATCGAGCACATGTTCTACGAAATCAAAAAATCTCATCCCCGAAATTCACAAGCTGATGTATAGACAAACTACAAATATAAAACACGACCTAGAAGATGAAGAAACCTTAAGGGTTTGAAAGGGAAGGTTAGAAGGTGGGTTTTTGCTTTTATAGGCAGAGGGGCTTCCGTAATAGATCTATGTTGCATGGCTGTCGAATTAGCGCAAATAGTTGGAAAATTTTCTATTGTGCCAGAATTTTTATCTGATCATTTCCCAATTGAAGCTACGCTAATCACGGTTGATACTCTAGAAAGAGAGAGCACAATTTTACCACTCTTACCGAAGTTGAAATGGAAGGAAGCGAGGAAGAATGAATATATATTTAAACTCACCATGCTTGTAGAGAAATAAATGGTCTTCCCGAGAGTAGTGAAGAGACTTATGAAGTATTAAATATCTTGTATATAGAGCTGCAAATATGTGCCCCACCTGATAGGAAGAGAGAAGGATGGAGAGAAAAGTGGGCGACAAGAGTGTGCGGTTATGAGAAAGCGAGTGTTCAGCCTATTGAATGTGTTAGAAAATCAATTCGGAGCAGGTGAGAGAAAATTATATGAAGGTAGTAAGGAATACAAACTGCTATGTAAGAGTAAAAGGCAAGCGTATTACAGCGATATAAAAGAACAATTCAGAAGAGTCAAGGATTCCAGTGATTTGTGGGCTGATAAGAAATTCAAGTGTAGAGAGTTCAGATTTCGGGAACTGTGAGTGCTGAGGATTGATGGGTGACACTTCAGACGAGTGTTTGGATCAGTTTGCGGGGTAGTCACATATTATGCGGCGAGGAATGTTGAAGATCAAACTCTTGACAAAGACATAGATATGAATGAATGGAAAGTGCCTTCAAGACAATGCGCAACAATAAGGCTCCAGGTGATAACAGAGTTCCTGCTGAGTTTTACAAGAATGCGTCAAAAAATTACAAAGAGATTATTTTGACTTTTTCCAATGCCATCGTCAGAGGTGGACAGATCCAACAGGGTTTCCACGTCAATTATATTCCATGCATAAAAAAGGTGATACTAATGAAGTGAATATTATAGAGCCATATCTTTATAAATGCTGTCGCTAAGTATTTTCATTATTTTACTGAGAAGGTTGCAGTTGGGGGAGAAAGAGAAAAGATTATTAAAGAGAATCAGTGTGGCTTTCGGAGAGGTTATTCGGCTATGATAAGATTTTTGTTTCTATTCAATATAGTAATGAAAACGTTGAATAGACCTACAAAGAGTTGTACTGTTTCTTTGGGCTACGATAGTGTGGACAGAGAGGCTTATTTTTTTAAACTGAGTGAATTGGGAGTGTCGACTAAATTATTGCGATGTTGAGGAGTCTATATTAGAAATACGAAATCTCCTGTATGGCATGGCGTGGAGGGTAACTTAAAGAATACTTTGAAACCAGAATGGATTATTAAAAACAGGGATAGT
>NC_052512.1:29385252-29448120 GCF_014356525.2 Nilaparvata lugens
GAGTTATCAGTTTGTCAAGTTTTTGAATAGTCCCTTGCGGAGCACGGGTTACCTGCTGGTAGTACAGTCCTTTTCTTCCTCTTTAGTGCTGATTGCACAAACGCCGGTTCAATTTTAACTGTCATTAATTCCACGAGAACCTGTCTTCTCAGAAAAGCCTTCTCTGATTGGTTCTCGTAAAATTAATCACGGTTAAAATTTAACCGGCTTTTGTGCAACCGGGCCTTAGACTTTCATTAGACTTCGTTTTCCCAGTACCCAAGTGTTTTTTACTTTCCTTGCCCTACTACCATAGGTAAGGAAAGTATTGCTTTCCAAAAAAAATTAAGGTACCCCAATTTCAAGTTTTATATACGTTTTCAAGGTCCCCTGAGTCCAAAAAAATGATTTTTGGGTGTTGGTCTGTGTGTGTGTATGTGTGTATGTGTGTGTGTGTGGTATGGTCTGTGAACACGATAACTCCATTCCTAAGTAACCGATCGACTTGAAATTTTAAATTAAGGTCCTTATACCATGAGGACCCGACAATAGAAAATTCAATAAAATTCAATTCAAGATGGCGGAAAAAATGGCGGATAATTACTAAAAAACCATGTTTTTCACGTTTTTTCTCGAAAATGGCTCTAACGATTTTCTTCAAATTTTATCATGGATAGCTTATTTAAGCCCTATCAACTGGCATAGTCTCATTTCTGGGAAAATTCCAGGAGCTTCGTAATTTTTTGAGAAAAATGGCGGATAATGACTAAAAAGCCATGTTTTTCACGTTTTCTCGAAAACGGCTCTAACGATTTTCTTCAAATTTTTACCATGGATAGCTATTTATAAGCCCTCCAACTGACATGAGTCTCATTTCTGAGAAATACAGGAGCTCCGTAATATTCTTGAGAAAAATGACAGTTACTAAAAAACCATGTTTTTCACGATTTTCTCAAAAACGGCTCTAACGATTTTTTTCAAATCCATACCCTGTATAGTTATTTATTAGCTCTATCAACTGACATGAGTCTTTTTCCGGGGGTACTAATGGGGGTCCACCCAATCTTGAGAAATGGACTTTGTAACCTCCTTCTCGTGCATGAGAGGTAGGTACACGGTTTTAATTTTTTCTTTTCCATATCCGTGGGTACGGTAGTAGAGCAGTTATAAAAAGAACACAGTCATAGTCAAGATATTTCATCTGTAGAACAGCTGTTTTGACGAATTCAAAAAAATCATTGAATTTCACAATTTACATAAGGAAAAAGTACTCTGAAAACAATTGTATATACACATATACAGTAGCCTGATCGTAGTTGCAATATGTTGCCGTCATCGTCATTATGTTATTCCCCTAAATTATTCTCGTTTTGATAATGAGGCTTATCGTTCAATGAGCAAGGAAAGTTGTGTGAGTGTACCACACCAGATTTTTGTGAGTTTGTCTTCCCCACATTTGTGACTGAAGAATAAACTAGTAGTTCTGTGAACAGTAGACCTTGCGCAGTTATAACGACGTCCCAAACCATAAGCACATCCACACCGAAACACTAACTATTTATTTGATCAGATGATGCTTACACAAGATTTAATTACAATTAAACGCTTTCCGGAATATAGCGCGAGAAAACCAGAAGACATCTGGGCGCCCAGACGAGCTGTTATAAGTTCTTTGCATCCTATTTAATAGTGCATAAAAATTGCATTCAATGAGGTATACAATTCATAGTCTACACATTTGTTAATTTTTTACCGAGTTACATTGAGATATTGAATTGCATGCGTCATGGCATGCAATTTATAGTTAACTCGACAGCTGATATTTATGATGAATAATTCTATAGTCTGATTTTTACGGTAATATTGGGGTGAGAAGGAGGCTCCTTTTTCCTTTTATATTATCCTTGAAATGCAAAATTTTCAAAAACCTTTTATATACGTCGACGCGCAATTTAAAAAGGAACATACCTGTCAAATTTCATGAAAATCTATCACCGCGTTTCGCCGTAAATGCGCAACATTAAAACATATGAAAATTTAAACATTCAAACATAAAGAGAAATGCCAAACCGTCGACTTCAATCCTAGACCTCACTTCGCTCGGTCAATAAATTATGTTGGCTACAAAATAAGTTTCACCATCAAAATATTCCCCCTTTCTCATCCTTCACTCTCTGTTTCCAGTTTGTCCCACAAAATCATCCTCAAGTAAAATTTCAATAGTCCTTCTCCACCTTCTTCTTTTTCTTCTTCTTATTCTTCTCCTTCCTCTTCTTCTTCTTATTTCCCCTGTCCACCACCTAAACGTAACAACGTTTTCCATTCAACAATAATGATACGTCACTCTACAGCTGTTCCACTTCAGAGTAGCTATTTCAGTTTCCTCTTCACGTCTAAGAGGAAAATCAGCTCCATACAATTAACTCTTGTTTCTGTTTCATGACTCATTGTTGAGTTATCTCTAAACATGTTTCCTTGTTTCAAAACAGTTCGTAACTACTCATATCTTGTTACCACTCTCCACTTGAAGCTTTATTCACAACATCCAGTATCAGATTTCACATTATACAAGTACATGACGTTTTGGTCCAACGTTAGTAGACAAAAGGTTGATCACTCACAGGTGTATGATTCAAAGTGGTGAGGGGATCGCCAACGTGACGTCACGTGTAGTAAAAATGTTCTAGATTAACCACACTGAGCATACAGTTTATTCACTGTATCTTCAAATATATCGTCGTTTAATCTCCTCAAGATTGACCTACAACTTTGAAATTCTCCATACTTATAGCGAATGAATCACCGATTCTAATGATGTTGTTAGATATTTCAAGTTAATTCAACTTTTATGAATAAAATGAAATTGAAAGTTTTTCATGAATCTAAAAACGTTACCCGAAAAAGTTAATAAGCTAGAAAAGCGTTAGTAGACATGCTATACTATTATAATTTCAGATTAACCTTAAAAAATCTTGATAAACCAATGCATTGCAAAAACCGATAAACCGATCCCGATAAATCCGATGAATTTCATTCACTGTGAATGCCTGAACACTGCTGGTATCGAGCACATGTTCTACTACGAGAATCACAATATCTCATCCCCGAAATTCACAAGCTGATGTATAGCCAAACTACAAAATATAACACGCACCTAGAAATGAGAAAGAATTGTTTGAAAGGAAGGTTAGGAGGTAGGGTTTTTGCTTTTATTGGCAAATGCTTGTATTATTCAAATGTTTTAATAATTATTGTAAAGCAGAAGCAGAAAGATTGCATGTCAGAAAATGTTTTGTGTTATATAATTTGACTATAGGCTAATAGGTCACCGTATGATTTTCAAGAATGCGATATTCTGCCTACTCTGTACTACAGCCTACGTCACGACTGTAGTTCCCCCACTCCAATTGCATTTCAACTAAAATACTATAGATGAGTGACCAACCTTCTGTCTACTAACTTTGGTTTTGGTCCACTATTGCAACAAATTTGGGAAATGAACAGTTTTGGGCTTCGAGCTTGTCTTTCCTTCCACAATCATTCATAACTAGTTGAGAATGATATTGTTTTCATAATATTGTATTTATAAGAGCGAAGTAAGGTCTACGATTCAAGTCGACGGTTTTGCATTAGTCTTTAATTGACCGAGCGAAGTGAGGTCTAAGATTCAAGTCGACGGTTTGGCATTTCTCCTTATGTTTGAATGTTTGAATGTTTGATAACATGGCGCTTGTTTATCACAACACCGCTGTCTGCTTATTGTGTTGTTTATGTTTGGAGGTTACGAATCAAGATCGTAAACTGCAGACTAATTTGTAATTATTTGCAGTTTGTTTGATTTTTTGATAGCTAAATGAATGAATTGGTAAAATAAAATTAGAGGTAGAAGTAAAATGAGTAGTAAAATAAGACTGGTGTAGGCTATTAATTATAGACCGAGCGAAGTGAGGTCTATAGGTGCGTACAGACTGTCGCTCTGCTCCGCAACCGAACGTCACTCCAGCAGAGCGATTGATATCGACCCGGCGAGCAACATGGTTCGACCGGGGAACGCGAGAAGATCTAACATCTTCCGTAGTCATGATGGGTGCGTGGGCGGAGCGACGGTTGTTCGATGGTGTACGAGGCGGTACGAGGGCGTACGAGGGAGGAGCGTGCTCGGTGCGGGTTGGAAGCGCGAATATGTGTACGCAGCTTAGATTCAAGTCGACGGTTTGGCATTTCTCTTAATGTTTAAATGTTTATTATGTTGCGCATTTACGGCAAAACATGGTAATAGATTTTCATGAAATTTGACAGGTATATTCCTTTTCAAATTTCGCGTCGACGTATATACAAGGTATTCAGAAATTCTGCATTTCAAGGATAATTATTAAATGAAAAATGAGCCTCCCTGATACGCCAATATTAGAGTGAAAATCAAAATAAATAAGCTGACAAGTGATTTCACAGATGTGTGGAGAAGCCACAACGAAGTCTATTGCTGTATTCCCATAAGGCTATAGTTTCAATCAGGTACTTGTGGATGAGAATACTGCATGAGGTCTACTGTTCACAGAACTACTAGTATGTTCATATTTATGCTTATGTTCCGCATATACGGCGAAACGCAGCAATAGATTTTCATGAAATTTGACAGGTATATATCGACGCGGAATTAAAAAAGGAACAAAAACCTTTCATATATATATATATATATATATATATATATATAATATATAATATATATATAAGGTTTTTTAAATTTTGCATTTTATGGATAATACAAATGGAAAATGAGTCTCCTTCGAAACGCCAATATAACCTTAAAACCTTAAATCAAACTATAGAATTATTCATTATACATCAGCTGTCGAATGGATTATTAATTGCATGCGATGAGGCATGCAATTAATAGGTATATATCAATGTAACATGGTAAAAAGTCAGCTGTTGTGTGGACTATTAGTTGCATGCAATTAATAACTTAAAGTAACATGGTATATTCTCTTAACCTTTCTCTGCTTCCAACTCGGGCTGGAAGGATTTGACAGATGAGATTCAGTCTGTCGGACAGTACTAGGGGAGTTCAACTGCGCGAGGTTACTGTTCACAGAACTACTATAGTGAGGTCCACGTTATAATGGCAGTGGATGAAGATAGAAGAATAGCGATGCCGATTCTCTGCGTTAATTAATTATATTTCTACACTGTCAAAATAGTTATTTGTGCAACTAGTGCGCAAAGTGACAGTTTGCTGCACCAAAAGAAACGTTTAATGGAATGGTTTCTTGAGTGCAGCAGAAGAACTTTGCGCACGTATTTCACATTAAGTTTTTCCTACGATTACCATTGAATATGAAAAGTGGGTAATTATGGGTAAAATTGCCTGAAATGCATCAAATGTTTTCTTGTGTAATTTTTTCATTGATAAAACCTCAATCCTAAAATCCTAAGTCCTCGTTGTCCTTGGTTATATATATAATGAATATAATTAGCGCGTTGTGCTTGGTTGCACCTCTGCTCACTATAGCAGCCACAGCAGTCACTGTTACCACTTCATTTTGTTGCTGCCTGTTGCTCCATATAACCTACTAAGTATTTTGCGTTGCCATGTTGCAAATCTGGAGTGCAGGAAAATTTTTCCCGCACTAGAGCGGAAAAGTGATTCTTTGCGTTCTGTAATCAGTGCAGCAATGGACACTTTTCAACGTAACTGTAGGAAAACATAATTGTCATCGTTGTGGACCTAGAAAATGATAGTACCACCGGCTTTGTTGAATGATAGACAAGGATAGCAAAACCAAAGTTGCTCAAATACTGTCATTATAACGTGGACCGCACTAAAGGAGAAATACGCTGCCAAGTCTCTTCTTTTCGCCACTGAGTGTACACTGTACACAGCTGTTACTCAATTCATCCAATTAAATCAATCTAATAATAATTATCATTTCCTTGGAAAAATAATCAATTTATTGTCAAATTAATCAAGAGCGTATATTTTTTCATAATTTGATTCAAAATTCTGCTTTCATAACTGAGATTTTTATTTTCATACAAACCTGAAATGTCGGCTAATTTTAAAAGCTGTGATACAACAATCTGAATTTCAGAACAACAGAAATTGAGTTATTTGGTAGGTATTCTATTACGATTTCTTTTATAAATAATAGAAAAATAGGAATCCTATTTAAAAATAAGTAATTTCAATGGATCAATCCCAACAAAAAATGTTTCAATATTACAACTTTCCTTGCCCTATTACCATAGGTAAGGAAAGTATGGCATCCAAAAAAGTTTCAAGGTCCCCTGAGTGCAAAAAAGTGGTTTTCGGGTATCGGTCTGTGTGTGTGTGTCTGTGTACACGATATCTCCCAATTAACCGAATGACTTGAAATTTGGAACTTAAGGTCCTTACACTATAAGTATCCGACATGAACAATTTCGATCCAATGCAATTCAAGATGGCGGCTAAAATGGCGAAAATGTTGTCAAAAACAGGGTTTCTCGAGATTTTCTCAAAAACGGCTTCAACGATTTTGATCAAATTCATACCTGAAATAGTCATTGATAAGCTCTATCAACTGACACGAGTCCCATATCTGTAAAAATTTCAGGAGCTCCGCCTCATCTATGCAAAGTTCGATTTTAGATTCCCAATTATCAGGCTTCAGATGAAATTTAAACAAAAAATTTTGAGTGGAAAAGATTAAGCATAAAAATCTCTACAATATTAATGTTCAGTAACATTTTCACCTAAAATTGAAAATAAGCACGAAATTCGAGAAAATGTTATTATTCCAATTGCAAACTGTTGGCAACTGTTGATTCTATTAAATGATTCACTATGAAGATAATATAGCAGACCTCGTGTGTCTCCAGCGTTATTGTCCCGTCACCAGCTGGCTCAGATCTTTGTTTATAAGTAGACTTGAGATGTGCGGGAACACTAGCGTCAGGTGATCAATTTCCATAACGGCAAGGATAGTTGTGTGAGTGCGCCCCATCAGATTTTTTTATTCTGGTACGAGTAGGTCTAACCTATATGGGTGGGCTAACTGGAGCATGGATGGAGTCTATAGTGAGGTCCACGTTATAATGGCAGTATATAAAGATAGAAGAATAGCGATGCTGATTCTCTGTATTAATCAATCATCTTTCTACACTGTCAAAAAAATAATTGGCATCGTTGTGGACCTAGAAAAGGATAGTACCACCAAGGCTTTGTCGAATGATAGACAAGGATAGCAAAACCAAAGTTGATCAAATACTGTCATTATAACGTAGACCTCACTAAAGGATGGTTACTCTACAGAAGGCAGTGGCGAGGTAGAGAATCGGCAACGATGTCATCCTATCTTCTCCACTGCCATTATAACGTGGACCTCACTATAGTGTAGCGCGACTGGGACAGACGCTCTTTAGGCAGTGGGATTATAAGCGACGGAGATTATCTTTTCAATGGAGAGATGGTGGTGATTGATTGATTGATTGATTGATTGATTGATTGATTGATTGATTGATTGAGTACTTTATTTATGTAGATTACAATATATACTGGCTTATACACTTATATACAATAGCTTACCAATACAGCAAAGTTATAGATGAATTTACATAATATAGACTAAGAAAATAACTATTGAACTGTATATGATATGAAAAGCATTTGTAATATAATAACTATAGATAATAATCATATTGTTATGCATCTACATAATTGGCGGAGCTTTGGACATATCATGTCCATTCTTTGGGAAGAATATTAAAAATATCCTCCCCACTAACTCTCTACCAAAACAGGGTGATGAGGGTTAGGTGAGGGGGGGGGGAAGCACACAATCTTGGCCTGAATAATGTTTGTGTTAGATAGTGGGATGGCAGGGGGGTGTGAGATACAAGGGTGGAGTGGGTTCTAAGTCAATCGATAAACATTATTCAGAAATGGGCCAACTTTTTGCAAGTTGCAAGTCGACTTTAGGATGCAAAGAATTTTGTATCGTCTGCCTCAGACGGTAGAAGAAGAAGTATGAGAAGAAGGAGGAGGAAAAGAAGAAGAAGAGGAAGAAGAAGAAGAATAGGCAGGAAAAGATGAGGAAGAAGAAGGAGTAGGAGGAGAATAAGTAGAAGGAGAAGAAGAAGAACAAGAAGAAGAGATAAGGATAGAAGAAGAGAAGAAGAAGAAGAAGAGAAGAAGAAGAAGAAGAAGAAGAAGACGCAAGACTAAGAAGAAGAAGAAAGAAGAAAATAAGAAGGAGAAGATGACGGAGGAGAGGAGACGAGAATAAAAGAAGGTAAGAAGCAGAAGAAGAAGAAGAATAAGAGAAGAAGAAGAAGAAGAAAAGAGAAGAAGCAGAAGACGAAGAAGAAGAAGAAGAAGAGAATAAGAAGAAGAAAAGAAAGAAGAGAAGAAGAAGACGAAGAAGAAGAAGAGAAGAAGAAGAAGAATAAGAAGAATAAGAAGAAGAAGAAGAAGAAGAATAAGACGAAGCGAATAAGAATAAGAAGAAGAAGAATAAGAAGAAGGAAATAAGAGAAGAATAAGAAGAAGAAGAAGAAGAATAAGAAGAAGGAAGAATAAGAGAAGAAGAAGAATAAGAAGGAGGCGAAGATGAAGGAGGAGGAGGAGAAGGAGAAGAAGAAGAAGGGGAAGAAGAAGAAGAAGAAGAAGAAGAAGAAGAAGAAGGAGGAGGAGGAGGAGGAGAAAAAAGGGAAGAACGGAGGAAAACCCTCAAGAATATCTCTTACGAATAGCGAAAATGTTGTCAAAAAAACAGTTTTTCGCGATTTTCTCGAAAACGGCTCCAATGATTATGATCAAATTCATACCTAAAATAGTCATTGATTAGCTATATCAACTGCCACAAGTCTCATATCTGTGAGAAATTTCAGGAGCTTCGCCCCATCTATGCAAAGTTTGATTTTTAATTCCCAATTATCAGTCTTCAGATACAATTTGAACATGAAATTTCAATTGGAAAGGATTGAGCTTGAAAATCTCTATAATTAATGGTCAGTAACATTTTTACCTAAAAATGGAAATAAGCTCAAAATTCGAGAAAATGTGATTATCCAATTGCAAAGTGTTGGCAACTGTTGATTCCATTGAATCATTCACTATGAAGAGATAGCAGACTTCGTGTGTCTCCAGCGTTATAGTCCAGTCACCAGCTGGCTCAGATCTTAGAATAGTAGAGATGCGCGTGAACACTAGCGTCAGATGATCAATTTTCATTACGGCAAGGAAAGTTGTGTGAGTGCGCCACACCAGATTTTTTTCAGATGAGAATATTTGTACCTTTGTATTTCTCATAACGTTTAAGGCTATGTAATTTCCTGTGAATTATTTGCTCTAAGAGGCTGCACTGATTTGTAAATGGTAAGTAGATAGTGAATCTGCTTCATTTTATAATAGAGGCAAAATACCATTTATGATATCTCAACATTCTTCTCAACTGTGAATTTGTGATTGCTTGTTCTCTTAAGTGCTACAAAGTTAGATTCCTCATTTTATTCATTACTAGCAGGTAACCCGTGCTTCGCAAGGATCTTCCTTTAAACTTGACGTAATGAAATCTAGAAGAATTCAAAATAGGCCTATAAGAATCCTCGGTTGATTAAGAATTTATATGCTGCATTTCAAGTAAATCAGTATGACCACCTCTCAATTGAAAAAAAAATTTGGATTCAAAATGGCAGCAAAATTTGGGTGCGACGAAAAACCTGTTTTTATCATTCGAAAAGGATCCCCAATCATATCTTCTAATTTTCCTTTTAAGAGAAATCTTTTGCTTCTTCCATACAAACTGGAAGCATGACAAATTTTTGAAAACTTGACAAACTGAAAACTTGATGTAATCAAATCTTGAAGAATTTAAAATTGGTCTATAACCACCCTCGGTTAAGCAAGAATCTTTATGCAAAATTTCAAGTTAATCAGTCCAGTAGTTTTGACGTGATAATGCGTCAAACATAATTTCCCTATACTTTACACCTGTATAGGCTACGTTCATAATCCAGTTATTTCCTTAATTATAGTAAAGAAGATGATACATGGATGGATGATTATTGTTATTTTACTAAAAGATAAAATAAGTTGAGTAGTTTCCCTTTCAGAGGGAGTTTTGACAACCCACAAAACTCATTTTTCATTTGAAGATATAACAAAAAGGTGCATATGACCTTATTTTTTGCTCAGCTTGCCAAAATACCCCTCATTCGAATATTAAAATTTTCGTCTGACTGTACAGTGAGTCAGTCATTCTATCAGGGCTCGAATGATTTTGAAATTTTAATTTAATAAAAATGGAAGAATATAATCTATTTATGTGAAAAACAACACCTTCATTCTAAGACATATTAACTGCATGCGTTTTCATATTGCCGATACAGCATTCATGGAACTGTAGACCTTTATTCAGTACTTTGTCTCAAAAATTGTTTCAGCTGAAAAATTAATAATCCATGCCACTTGTAGGTCTAAACATTGCATTAGGAAAACGAAGTTTCAAAAATAATTTTTTCAGGTAGCAAGGAATATAGAAACAGATGTTCCTTTTTTAATTTCGACTATATGATTTGGTGATTTTTCAATGAAATCGAATGTACCATTAATGAAATTTAAACATTAATTTTGAAAAATCTAGAAGGAAAATTAAAATTTGGGCTTCCAGGTGCACGAGATTGATATTTTTAGAATCTATGTGCAAAATTTGGAGATCTAAATCATTCCCGTTTTTCCGGTATGCAATCCACAAGTTGACATGTTTTGATGCGAACAAACGAACAAACAAACAAACGAACAAACGAACAAACACAACCCTACTCTCTCTTATTATATGGATATCTCTGATCTATATATATAAAAGCGAATGGCACTCACTCACTGACTGACTGATGACTGACTCACATCACTCACTCACTCACTCACTCACTCACTCGCATAACTAAAAATCTACCAGACCAAAACGTTCAAATTGATAGGTATGTTCAGTTGGCCCTTTAGAGGCGCACTAAGAAATCTTTTGGCAATATTTCAACTCTAAGGGTTGTTTTTAAGGGTTTAAAGTTCGTCTTTTAGCATGTATATTCTCCTTCTCTCAATGTCTTAATTAAAATTGAAATTTCCATATCATATTTTACTATAGAACTAAAATCTAGATAGAGTAGCTCTTCGAAACAGTTGTTAACTGGCAACTAAATTAATAATTTTTTCAGGTTGGCATTAAGTTGAGTTGACTTTGTTAGGTTGGCACCAAGTTGAAGATTTAAAATGCATTTATCGCGGAAAAATTGATTGGGCACTGCTACTTCAATCCTGGGAATATTCTATTACTAGCAGTCAGGTTCGCTTCGCTCGCCATATCCGTTTAGCCAGCCGTTTAGTCTGGACCCCGACTGGATTGTCCTAACATATGATAAAAATGCCCAAATGAAAAATGCAGGCGAGCGAAGCGAGCCTGCTGATCTCATTCTTGGACGATCCAGTCGGGGGTCCAGGGGGCGGAGCCCCCTGGCTAGACGTATATGGCGAGCGAAGCGAGCCTGACGGCTATTATGTTATATTTTCCATTTTTATCATCCACAGAGCTCAATTCTAATCGTACTTATTACGTGTGTATATTAGTATCATCATAATACCCTTTTCATAAAAAATAAGAACACCTGGATATATACATTTTAAAAAGATATAATGTGTGATTTAAGTACACACATACGTAAATTCTGATGTTGTTCAAGTGGGCTTGTTTTTGTATTTGTACGCGATGCGCGGTTTGCAGAAAATAAAATTCGTTTTGAAGTGGGAAAGAGGATTAGTGCAGTCTAAGCGAAGTGGAAAAAAATTCTCTTCCTCTCATATTTTAATTTTCCTTTTCCATACACTGTGTTCCCCCATACACCCTGCTTCCATAGACCATCAACCCTCGTTCCATCATCCACCCCCTCCCCCACTACTCCGTTAGCCTTATCAGCGCCGGAAAAGAGCACTTTTTGAATCAACCGCAAACATGTCGCTAAAAATATGCAAGTCTTTCATCTCGCTCTCTCTCTTCCTAGTCTACTTCTGGTTCATGGTTTCCCCATCACACTCGTTTACTCTAATAGTCTATTCTTTCTGGTACCCCTCTTTCGTGTCTCAATATTTTCCAGGAATTTTCCACATTTGTGCACGTGAGTTTTATTGTATAAGAAAGGAAATAGTTATTTGTGCAACTAGTGCGCAAAGTGACAGTTTGCTGCACCGAAAGAAACGTTTACGCCCGAGCCGTAGGCGAGGGCGGAATGGTTTGTTGAGTGCAGCAGAGGAACTTTGCGCACGTATTTCACATTAAGTTTTTCCTACATTTACCATTGAATATGAAAAGTGGGTAATTATGGGTAAAATTGGCTGAAATGCATCAAATGTTTTCTGTGTAATTTTATTATTGATGAAAACCTTAATCCTAAAATCCTAAAGTCCTCGTTGTACTTGGTTATAATATATAATGAATAATAATTAGCGCGTTGTGCTTGGTTGCACCTCTGCTCACTATAGCAGCCACAGCAGTCACTGTTACCAACTTCATTTTGATTTTGCTGCACTGTTGCTCCATATAACCTACTAAGTATTTTGCGTTGCCATGTTGCAAATCTGGAGTGCAGAAAAGTTTTTTCGCCCCACTTGGATGTAATGAGCTGGTTTTCGTGCGTCATATGGAGGCCGAAAATGATTGTTTTCTGACCAGGCCGGTAAAAGTTTTATGGCCCTAGGGCTGTAAAAGAACCTTGAAGTCAGCTGATTCTGATTTGATGTGAACGTGTTTACAAAATGGTTTATGAAACGGAATCAGTTGATGCTTCTAGAATTGAATATGTATTCTGCAATAAGATACTATCATTTTATTTGGATGAATAAAATTCAGATAATATATATATTATAAATTATTCAAATTCGATTTTCATATTAGGATAGAAACTTCTAACCTAAACTTCCGAAGTCAACGACAACAAGCATTGTTGACGTTGACATTCAGATTGGCCAAATTTCAAGTGTGCTAAAACCGCTGATCAAAAAACTTTTTATTATTTGTGTTTATCATTCAAGAATCAAAACATTTATAATAATATCATCCTATTGTTATTTGGGAGAATAAGAAGTATAAACTCAACCTCTTACATAATTGAACATAATCTTTTAGGTTATTTAGACAAATCAGAATAAAAATAAAAATACTTGGACAATTTCCTGATATTCAGATTACCTCAGATTTACTAGAGCTATGACCTTCCTGTTTTGCTTTCGGAAGTGTCTAATAAACAATTATTCTCATATTTATATTGTTTATTTTTCTGTGTGGCGAAAAATAACGTTCTCACCATGGGCAAAAATGTTTTTCCGGCTCTCAATCTTTTCTAGTCCTCGGCCTACGGCCTCGGACTTGAAAACCGATTTCGAGCCGGAAAAGTCTCATTTTCGGCCCTAGGTGCGAAATATACTATTCCCGCACTAGAGCGGAAAAGTGATTCTTTGCGTTCTGTAATCAGTGCAGCAATGGCCACTTTTCAACGTAACTGTAGGAAAAATATATCTTATCATCTCTGAAATCTTCAACATTACGTCAACATCGTTTTGTAGGCTATAGTGAGTTCCACGTTATAATGACGGTGAAGAAAGATAGGAGAAAAACGTTGCCGATCCTCTGTCTTGTCAATGCTTTTTATAGACGGTAGCTGGTACAGGCTTATTGATGTTATATCAACTGTTCATTCTCGTCTAAAATGATCAATTTCATTCTATGAAGCAATAAATTATAATCTAAATAATTCCATTATCTATTTTTATAATTAGGATGAAATATTTTGTTAATAATTGATCAATCCTACACTGTTAAAAGACGATGTGGCAACAGAGCAAAGGGAGAAAGAGATATCGCTATCCGCTTTGTTGAATGATAGACAAGGATAGCAATACCATTGATAATCGAACACTGCCATTATAACGTGGACCTCACTATAGCTACACAGACATCGATTATTGTTCGATATTTGTTCATACGATATTTTGCCGTCCTTATAAACTCTAATATCGGGGCACCGAGCTTTGCTCGTTATTTTTATTTATTGATAAACAGAACACAGTTCTCCAAAATGATCGTGTTTATATTTCACAGCTGGCTATAAGTCATCTTATGAATTTCGCGGATGCGATATTTTGATTTTTCACATACTCATTTTTTCACTATCCACAGCTGTTTCAGTCAAGGATGAATTATTCTTTTCCTACAGTTACGTTGAAAAGTGGCCATTGCTGCACTGATTACAGAACGCAAAGAATCACTTTTCTGCTCTAGTGCGGGAAAAATTTTTCTGCACTCCAGATTTGCAACATGGCAACGCAAAATACTTAGTAGGTTATATGGAGCAACAGTGCAGCAAAATCAAAATGAAGTTGGTAACAGTGACTGCTGTGGCTGCTATAGTGAGCAGAGGTGCAACCAAGCACAACGCGCTAATTATTACTATTATATATTATAACGAGGACAGCAACAGCACAGTGCCACCACAGCACACACCACACAGCTGCCCCCCGCCATTCAAACACTACTAAGTTATTTGATGGATTTCAGGCAATTTTACCCATAATTACCCACTTTCATATTCAATGGTAACTGTAGGAAAAACTTAATGTGAAATACGTGCGCAAAGTTCCTCTGCTGCACTCAAGAAACCATTCCGCCCTCGCCTACGGCTCGGGCGTAAACGTTTCTTTCGGTGCAGCAAACTGTCACTTTGCGCACTAGTTGCACAAATAACTATTTAATGTCGTTCAGCGAGTTTTCTCAAGGATGAGATTTAGTGCAAACGAATCTTTTTATCATAAACCTACTATGTTCCAAATTCCGTGAAAATCGTTAGAGCCGTTTTCGAGATCCGTTGAACATGAATAACCAGATATAAAAATAGCCAGATATAGAAATAACCAGATATAAAAATAGCCAGATATAGGAATAGCCAGATATAAAAATAGCCAGATATAGAAATAACCAGATATAAAAATAGCCAGATATAGAAATAACCAGATATAAAAATAACCAGATATATAAATACAGAAATTGCTCGCTCAATAGAATAGGATTAGATTGAACAAATTATGATTATTTCAAACAGATGATGTTCGTCAATTACCTTCTAATCTGATAGAAAATTCATGAGGACAGCAAAATATCGTATGAACAGAAATCGATGTGTGTGTGTGTGTGTGTGTGTGTGTTTCTCAACACTGCTGTGGATGAAGCTATGTGTATGATTAGTTGCAACGGAATTGACCTGTTAAATAGTTAAGTCCGCGCTGTTAACTATGGGCGACGTTATTTGTCGACTCTGCAACCGGGCATATGAATAGTTGATTGTTCTTGTAATGGAATAATAGGAAATCAAAACTTTGATAGAAGTTGCTTTGATATCTATGATTTGATTTCATATAAATATTTAGGTACATATTTGACTGTGTAGTGACGCCCTAAACAACAAAAATCTCTGAAACATGTTCATCCAAAGTAATTCGAACTCAAAATTATGATTTTAGTGGTAATAGAGTGAATTTTTCTTCCATGTTTGATTCTGAAGCATCTAAATTTGAATCTTCTCAGTGGAGAAGATTGTTCTAATTTTCGGAACAAAATATTTCAAATCAATATTTATTCCACAGTTTTGAGTGCTAAGTAGAAGATATTTTGTTATCAACTCGGATCCTGATCTTTCTAGATTCAAAATTTATTTTTTCAAGTGTTTGTGTTCTGTTTCAATGTGGAAATTAGTGAAGAATTGGAAAGTCGCACATAACCTTTATTTGGACATTTTTGTTTCATGGATTTGGGATGAAAAGAAGTTTTGGACTGTGGTATGTTTCTTTGTCCTTAAGTTGATTGTAAATGATAAATAAATAAATAGGAAAATGAAGTAAATAAAGTAAAGTAAAAATCTATTTTGAGAAAATAATCAAGGACTTGAGTTTTTGTGAAGTGAACAACTACAAGACTTGACCTATTTCGGACTATGTGTACCTTATCTAAATTTGGGAGAGGAATAGCACAAGGTTACCTTTTTCCTTCCTCAATCGTTTTGATGATGTACTTATTGTATAAATCAATAAAGAATGGAAAGTAAGAAGTCAATAGTCATTTGTATTATCTAGAGTGAAAAGTGCTGTTTTCTCTCCCTGAGGGAGAATAGTTATTTGTGCAACTAGTGCGCAAAGTGACAGTTTGCTGCACCGAAAGAAACGTTTTTGCACGAGCCGAAGGCGAGGAACTTTTCTTGAGTGCAGCAGAGGAACTTTGCACACGTATTTCACATTAAATTTTTCCTACAGTCACCATTGAATATGAAAAGTGGGTAATTATGGGTAAAATTGCCTGAAATGCATCAAATGTTTTTCTGTGTAATTTTATTATTGATAAAAACCTTAATTTATTGTCAAATTGAATAAAAATGTTGTCCTTGGTTATAATATCTAATACTAATAATTTGCGCATTGTGCTTCGTTGCACCTCTGCTCACTATAGCAGTCACAGCAGTCACTGTTACCAACTTCATTTGGATTTTGCTGCACTGTTGCTCCATATAACCTACTAAGTATTTTGCGTTGCCATGTTGCAAATCTGGAGTGCAGAAAAATTTTTCCCGCACTAGAGCGGAAAAATGATTCTTTGCGTTCTGTAATCAGTGCAGCAATGGCCACTTTTCAACGTAACTGTAGGAAAAGAACATTTTTCACTCGTGATATACACAACATTTTCATCAAAATTCCAAATAATAGTATATTTCGCACCTAGGGCCGAAAATGAGACTTTTCCGGCTCGAAATCGGTTTTCAAGTCTGAGGCCGTGGGCCGAGGACTGGAAAGGATTGAGAGCCAGAAAAACATTTTTGCCCATGATGAGAACGTCATTTTTTGCCACACAGAAAAATAAACAATATAAATATGAGAATAATTGTTTATCAGGCACTTCCAAAAGCAAACCAGGAAGGTCATACCTTTAGTAAATCTGAGATAATCTGAATATCAGGAAATTGTCCAAGTATTTTTATTTTTTATTCTGATTTGTCTATCAGACAAAACTATCAGAAAACAATGCTTGTTGTCATTGACTTCGGAAGTTTAGGTTGGAAGTTCTATCTTACTCTGAAAATCGAATTTGAATAGTTTATAATATATATCTTATCTGTATTTTATTCATTCAAAATAAATGATAGTATCTTATTGCAGAATACTTATTCAATAATTCTAGAAGCATAAACTGATTCTGTTTCATGAACCATTTTGTAAACACGTTCACATCAAATCAGAATCAGCTGACTTCAAGGTTATTTTACAGCCCTGGGGCCGTAAAACTTTTACTGGCCTGGTCAGAAAAACAATCATTTTCGGCCTCCATATGACGCACGAAAACCAGCTCATTACATCCAAGTGGGGCGAAAAATAATTTTTAAAAACGTACGTGACCAAAAAAGGTGTTACAACATAATCTAAAAAGTAAACAGAAACAGCTGGCTTGTAATCACAGTTCTGCGCCTACAGCGCTATCTGTCGGCAAAAGTTGTAACAACAATGGCCGCCGCCACAACTACAGTCATGATGAGGTTCCCGTTCCAAATTTGATTAGTTAATGAGGAATATTCGTTGGCTGGTATTTTGAATAACATTGAATAAAAGAAAAAAATATACATTTTTTTATTATAGTGATATTAAGTTTGTAATAATTTAAGCATACAAACATAAATTTCATATATTGATCAAATGTGTGGTTGAGGTATCAAATTTAGTTGGTTTAATGACTACTCCATATGCTTCCTCATCTGAGCTTAGACCTTCCAACCTATTTCAAATGTACGTTTTAAAAATAAAGATGCTTTCCATGTTATTTAAATGGAATCACTTTACCTCCCTAGGGAGTTTTCCTGTTTTTTTCTCCCGAGAGCAAAAAAGTGACACTTTAGTATAACGTTCCAGGGAGTAAAGTAAGTACTTTAGGCAGGAGGTGGAGGAAAAAACTAAAAAAAAACTTTGTACGGAGTATAGATTTGGATTGAAAGGAATTTGGGCTAATCGAATTTATGAATGTTCATAATTACAATGATGGTTAGCCTACCGGAAAGAGAGTTATAAAGTTAACCCTACAGAGATTCACTTACTTCATGCTAACACAGTAGACACACTGGGGTGTTCAACACCCCAATTCAATTTTGCATGTTTCTTTGAAAAATATGAAAATAACAAGTACTTAGACCATACTTCATCACTTCTTAATCATTTTTGTTCCAAGTGCATACAGAAATCAAAAGTAAAGCACCGCTCATCAATATTTATACTAATTTTAGAAGTACGTATGTTCCGCCTAAGTGTTGGAGCTCCTTATCCGGTTTGAACGAATGGCTTGATCATTGCCAATTACATCTTTATCAAAAACTCACGTCTCTTCATTCTATTGTTTTGAATCTCAAGTTGTAGAGAATCATAGCATTTATTCCAATCTGATCCATCCCATCCCATACCACATTCGTAGTGACAATACAAGTAAATCTTTGTAATAAAAGTGTTTTATGAAAGTCCTACGTAAAAGACACTCTGGGGTGTTAGACACCCCAAACGAAGAACAAGATGAGCTGTTGACCTTGTAGAATGCTATTACCACAGAGAAACAATAGCGTGAGTAGATATCCCATGGTTTAGGGCGTTTATGTCGCAACTTTTACTGTTATCTCAAGCCGATTACTGTCGATTATTGTCGATTTTTACTGTTTTGACCGGGTAAGAGTGTATGAACGGCACAATATGAGAGACTACCAGCGTCAAAAAGCTTCACAGGAGAGAACTACGTGGACTATCAGCTTGAGATAACAGTAAAAGTTGCGACATAAACGCCCTAAACCATGGGATATCTACTTACGCTATTGTTTCTCTATGCTATTACTGACTGGAAGTGGTGGAGAGTAGTTGACAATACTACAAACCTAATTTAGACTGGGCATAAATTCCCATCTGTTTGATATTGTCAACTGCAGAACAGAAAAAAAAATCCCTGGGGTGTGAAACACCCCAGTGTGTCTCTATAGGGTTATTAATATTTGACAGTGTGAGAGCGGGAAAAATGTGATAAGCATTGATGACGTCATAACGTACAAAATGTACGTGTGTGTAGAAGCCATGAATCACTCCTATTCGACATCGGGGCGCAGTTGGTGTATGTAGGAGGAGGTAACAGAAAAGGGAAGAAATAAGAAATGTCTTCATTGGGGGTGCAACTAGTTAGGTGACTCCTCACCACGTGCAACACGTGACAGATTTACTGATCACGTGACTGCATTCTTCTTCTTCTCCTCCTTCTCCTCCTCCTCCTCCTTCTTCTTCTTCTTCTTGTTCTTCTTCTTCTTCTTTTCTTCTTCTTCTTCTTCTTCTTCTTCTTCTTCTTCTTCTTCTTCTTCTTCTTCTTCTTCTTCTTCTCCTTCCTCTTCTCCATCATCATCTTTCTTCTTATTCGCCTTCTCCTTCTTTTTCTTCATCATCATCATATTATTTTTTTCCTCTTCTCCTTGTTCAGCAGAACCTCATATTCTCCATCTTCTTCTTCTTCTTCTTCTTCTCCTTCTTCTTCTTCTTCTTCTTCTCCTTTTTCATCTCCTTCTCCTTCTTCCTATTCTTCTTATTCTTATTCTTCTTCGCCTACCTCTCCTCTACTTCTTCTCTTTTCACTTCCTTTACTTCTTCTTCTCCTTTTCCTTTTCCTTCTCCTTCTCCCCTTCAGTCTTGATTACCGTCATATTCTTTTTTTTCTCCTTGTTCAGCTTCTTCGTATCTTTTCACTTTTCTTCTTCTTCTTCACCAACCACCTCCACTCCTTCTACTTCTCTACCATCTTCCTCCACTTCTTCTTCGTTCCCTTCTTCTCCTTCCCCCTCTTCCAAATTATAATATTATCTCCGCTTCCATCTCCTTATTCTTTTCATCCTCCTTCCACTTCATCTTCTACTTCTTCTTTCTCTTCCCATTTTCACATTCATAATCATCTTTTTTTCTCACTTCCTCCTTATTTTCTTCTTTTCCAACTTATTCTCCTTTCCAACTGCATTCTTCTACTTCTTGTTTCTCTTCTCCTTCTCCCTATTCTTCTCTCTACAACTACTCTTTTCTTTCTTCTTCTCCTTGTTCCACAAAACCCCTAAACCTTCCTCTTCTTCTTTTCTTCTTCTTCTTCTTCTTCTTTCCCTCCTTGTCCTTGTCCAGCTATTCCTTATCATTCTTCTTCTTCTTCTTCTTCTTCTTCTTCTTCTTCTTCTCTTCTTCTTCTTCTTCTTTCCTTCTTCTTCTTCTTCTTCTTCTTCTTCTTCTTCTTCATCTTCTTCTTCTTCTTCTCCTTCGTTTTCCTACTGATTCAAGTTCATCCACAGGTCAGTCACGTGTCAGCAGTCAGCGGAAATTGGTAATTGATTACATAGAAACAGACCCTCCTTCCGGAGAAAAAAAGGAGGTTTTTTGGAAAAAAATTCTTCTCATTTTTACCATCAATTTTCACAAATTTGTTCCACTATATTGTTCCACAAATAATTATTAATGTAATTAGTTCTTCATCATAGAAGTGTTATCATTTTGCTCTCTCTATCTCTTACCCTTTTTTTCTCTTAAATATTCATATGAATTTAAACTTTTACAATATTTCCATTAATAAATAAATCCTCAGTTTTTAATTAATTGAATTAATGGTAGAGAGTTAGTGGGGAGGATATTTTTAATATTCCTTCCGAAGAATGGACATTGATAATTATGTCCAAAGCTCCGCCAATTTATGTAAATGCATAACAATATAATTATCTGTAGTTATTATATTACAAATAACTTTTCCATATATATACAGTTCAATAATTATTTTCTTAGTCTATATTATGTAAATTCATATTCAATTTTGCTGTATTGTGAGCTATTGTATATAAGTGTATAAGCCAGTATATATTGTAATCTAAATAAATAAAGTACTCAATCAATCAATCAATCAATCAACTCTCTCTCAGCCTCTCTCTCAATCTCTTAACACACAATCCGGTCGTGTGTTGATGAGAAGTATATTATTTTATATCCTTTTCAGAGAATCTGAATTATTTGTTCATACACCGCTGATTTATGAAGTTACATCTTAATAATATTATACTATGGTTCTATGGTTATTCCAATAATTGCATTCAATCTCTATTCTCAATCATTAATTTTCTTTCATTCTTTGTGACTTTCATTTCCATGTGAATTAGATGAGATACATCATAGAGTGTATTTATCTATTTTACTTCCAATTAGTTATAACTAAGTCTTTCAAACACACGACCTGATTGTGTTTTGAGAGATTGAGAGAGAGGCTGAGAGAGGGTTGATTGATTGATTGATTGATTGAGTACTTTATTTATGTAGATTACAATATATACTGGCTTATACACTTATATACAATAGCTCACAATACAGCAAAATTATAGATGAATTTTATATAATGGAGACTAAGAAAATAATTATTGAACTGTATATGATATGAAAAAGTAATTTGTAACACTCTTTCTCTATCACTCTCTCTCACCATTCCTCACTCTCTATTTCTTTCGTTCTCTGTATCTATCTTGCTCACTCTCTCTCTCTCTCTTCTACATTCTCTCCTTTTACTCACTCTCTCCGTGTCACTCCCTCCCACTCACTATCTCTTACTTTCCCCCACACTAATATGATTTCGTTCTAGTATTGACATGTCACCAGTCAAATGAGTTTTACTCAAAAATTTATGTAATGTGACGATAAATAAATAAAATGAAATGAAATGAAATTGGTTGAATAATTAGCAATACAGTCATTCAATGTAAATTAGTGTATAAGTCAGTAAATATTGTAATATACATGAATAAATAAAGGACTCTAATCTAATGTAATATCACCCTCTCTCTCACTGTCTCCTCCTTTTGATTTGTTTAATCTAGTAATAATTTAGCGTTGTATTGGAGGGTTGAGTGTAAGAGAGGGCCGGCTGCACCCTAACTCCGCCCTCCTAGGTAAAAATAAAGGCAGCTATTCTATTCTATTCTATTCTCACACACTCTCTCTCTTTCTCACCCTCTCCCTCACCCACTCTATCTCATTCTCTCTCTCAATCTCTCACCCACTCTTTCTCTATCACTCTCTCTGATCATTCCTCACTCTCCATTTTTTTCTTCCTCTGCATATATCTTGCTCACTCTCTCTCTCTTCCACATTCTCTCTCTCTCACTCACTCTCTCCGTATCACTCTCTCTCTCACACTCTCTCTCACTCAGTATCTCTTACTTTCTCTCACACTCTGACTCTCTTACACATCCGCCCACTCTCTCTCTCTCCCACTCACTTTCTCTCTTCCACTCCTTCACTCACTCCCTCTCACTCACTCTCACTCACTCCATCTCTCTCTCTCTCCCGGTCGTGTGTTAATGTGAGGGATATTTTATATCTGTCTTAGAGAATCGACAATTATTTGTTGAAACACCGCCGATTTATGAAGTTATATCACATTATTATATTATTGTTATTCCAATCTTTATTCTCATTGTTTAATTATTTATACTTTGTGAAATTCATTGAATAACTAGCATTATCGTCTTTTAATGTTAATTTGTGTAATAAGCCGGTCAATATTGTAACATATTCCAATTACATTCAATATTTATTCTCATTGATCTATTTTTATATTTTGTAAAATTTGTTGAATAATTAGCATTATTGTCTTTTAATGTAAATCAGTGTAATAAGCCAGTAAATATTGTAACATACATAAATAAAGAAATCTTATCTAATATTTTACTCTATCTTTCCTGATCGCTCTCTCTCTCTCCACACACTCTCTCTCCCCCTTTTATCACACACTCACTCTCTCTTACACACACTCTCTCTCTCTCTCTCTCACTTTCTTTTACGCACTCTCTCTCTTACATTAGTATTATTATTATTTTTTAATCTTTTTTATTCCATCTATATGTGTCTGCTTGGGAAATCAAAAAATTCTATATAATGTATTCATGAATTTTCATTAATTCAATAACATTTATAAATTATATTTATCGAATTGGCTCAGAAGCATGTGTAAAAGAATTCAATTGATCATATTCATATCATTTCTTCAATTTCTCTTCTTCTTCTACTTTCTCATCTCTCTTACTTTTCTCCTTATTCCATTCTCTTCTCTATTATTCATAACATTATATTTATTATCTACTTATAATTTATCTTAATTTATATTATCTAATTTAATTCTATTTCAACTTCCAACAGTTAACTGTTTTTATTTGTAATACTTATATTCTTGTTCATTTGAATACTGTTGAATCTTGTTTACTTGTTTTGTATTGTACTGTTGTTTAGTGCAACGGGTCTATCGAGACCAAACACGTCATAATAAAAATCAATCAATCAATCAATCTTACACACACTCTCTCCCACATACTCTCACTCTCAGTATTTCTCTCTCTCTCTCTCTTTGGTAGAGAGTTAGTGGGGAGGATATTTTTAATATTCTTTCCGAAGAATGGACATTGATATGTCCAAAGCTCCGTCAATTTATGTAGATGCATAACAATATGATTATTATCTATAGCTATTATATTACAAATTACTTTTTCATATCATATACAGTTCAATAATTATTTCTTAGTCTATATTATGTAAATTCATCTATAATTTTGCTGTATTGTAAGCTATTGGATATAATGTATAGCCAGTATATATTGTAATCTACATAAATAAAATACTGAATCAATCAATCAATCATCATCTCAAACTCTTCCTCTCACTCTTCCTCTATCTCTTTCTCACTCTCTCTCTCTTCCTCTCTCTCACTCTCCGATCCATTGATATTGTAGAGGAGACGAGTATATCTCGCTGGCAGACTTGGAAAGAAGATAAAAAGCAATCTCCGGGTCTCCTGTTGGAGGTCTATTCAATTAGCGGCAAAACAGCAATCCTCGCCATTTATTATTTGTTTCTGCTGATCCAGCTAATTGCTCGATTGCCTGCTGTGAGTATAGAATGTAAAGAATGTATTGAATGTAATATACTCACTGATTGTCCGTTGTGAAGTGCTTTATCATCAATTTATTCTCATTCTCTCTCACTCCATTTCTCTCTCTCTACTGTTGTATCTCCATCTACTCTCTATTGTATTGTATTATGAAGTTTAATATTTCGAATACTTTCATGATAAGTTTCATTCCACATGGATGCAAATAACAACGTTTCTTTCCTCCAGTATTGCTAATGTGATCTAGTATAATGTTGATAGCTTAATGCTTACTATATTATTTTCTTCGATATTTGTAATTGATCTATACTAGTGCAGAACTGTTAAATAATTATTATTTCTCTCTTAAGTTCGATTTAATTGTATTGTCAATTTTTGTAAATGTTGCCATAGTACTTATTATTACCATAGTAATTATTACTTCCTAGTAACAATTATCAATGAATATATCTATCTATCTATCTATCTCTTTCCCGCTCTACCTTCCCGGTCGTGTGTTAATGGGGAGGATATTTTTATCCTTCTTAGAGAATCGACAATTATTTGTTGAAACACCGCCGATTCATGAAGTTACATCACATTATTATATTATCGTTATTCTAATGATTGCATTCAATCCTTATTGTCATTGATTGATTGTTTATACTTTGTAAAATTTGTTGAATAATTAGCATTACTGTCATTTAATGTAAATAAGTGTATAAGCCAGTAAGTATTAAACATACAAAAATAAAGAATATTTATACTTTGTAAAATTTGTTGAATAATTAGCATTACTGTCATTTAATGTAAATATTAAACACTAGCCGTCAGGCTCGCTTCGCTCGCCATATCCGTCTAGCCAGGGGGCTCCGCCCCCTGGACCCCCGACTGGATCGTCCAAAAATGAGATCAGCAGGCTCGCTTCGCTCGCCTGCATTTTTCATTTGAGCATTTTTATCATATGTTAGGACAATCCAGTCGGGGAACCAGACTAAACGTCTGGCTAAACGGATATGGCGAGCGAAGGGAGCCTGATGGCTAGTAATATAATATTCCCAGGATTGAAGTAGCAGTGCCCAATCAATTTTCCCGCGATAAATGCATTTAAATCTTCAACTTGGTGCCAACCTAACAAAGTCAACTCAACTTAATGCCAACCTGACAAAATTATAATTTTAGTTGCCAGTTAACAACTGTTTCGAAGAGGTACTCTATCTAGATTATAGTTCTATAGTAACATATGATATGGAAATTTCAATTACAATTAAGGGATTGGGAGAAGAAGAATATACATGCTAAAAGACGAACTTCAAACCCTTAAAAACAACCCTTAGAGTTAAAATATTGCTAAAAGATTTCTTAGTGCGCCTCTAAAGGGCCAACTGAACATACCTACTAAATTTGAACGTTTTTGGTCCGGTAGATTTTTAGTTCTGCGAGTGAGTGAGTGAGTGAGTGAGTGAGTGAGTGAGTGAGTCAGTCAGTCAGTCAGTCAGTCAGTGAGTGAGTGCCATTTCGCTTTTATATATATAGAATGAAGAAATAAATGAAGAAATCTAATCTAATCTGATCAGCTGAGTAACTCAGTTTGGGTAGATTTCAATTTGTCTGAATAACCTAAAATATTATGGTGATGGTCTCTTGATCCATTCCGAGCTGCGATGTATTGAGCACTTCCTTCTGTGTATTTCACACGACATGCAGTCAAATATTTGAGTAAACAATTAAAATCCTCCACTTACTTACTGTAGTACTTTTGACCGTCTCGCGATCATTTTCAACAGTGTGCTTTCAACAATATTATGTTTCAAGGCTGTTCGAACACTTTTTATTTAAACTGGATAATCTTTTTCTATATTATTGTTATAGTTATTTGTGCAACTAGTGCGCAAAGTGACAGTTTGCTGCACCGAAAGAAACGAAATGGTTTCTTGAGTGCAGCAGAGGAACTTTGCGCACGTATTTCACATTAAGTTTTTCCTACAGTTACCATTGAATATGAAAAGTGGGTAATTATGGGTAAAATTGCCTGAAATCCATCAAATGTTTTTCTGTGTTATTTTATTATTGATAAAAACCTTAATCCTAGAATCCTAAAGTCCTCGTTGGCCTTGATTATAATATATAATGAATAGTAATTAGCGCGTTGTGCTTGGTTGCACCTCTGCTCACTATAGCAGCCACAGCAGTCACTGTTACCAACTTCATTTTGATTTTGCTGCACTGTTGCTCCATATAACCTACTAAGTATTTTGCGTTGCCATGTTGCAAATCTGGAGTGCAGAAAAATTTTTCCCGCACTAGAGCGGAAAAGTGATTCTTTGCGTTCTGTAATCAGTGCAGCAATGGCCACTTTTCCACGTAACTGTAGGAAATAGTTATTTGTGCAACTAGTGCGCAAAGTGACAGTTTGCTGCATCGAAAGAAACGTTTACGCCCGAGCCGTAGGCGAGGGCGGAATGGTTTCTTGAGTGCAGCAAACGAACTTTGCGCACGTATTTCACATTAAATTTTTCCTACAGTTACCATTGAATATGAAAAGTGGGTAATTATGGGTAAAATTGCCTGAATAATGTATGTGTGTTTGAATGGCGGGGGGCAGCTGTGTGGTGTGTGCTGTGGTGGCACTGTGCTGTCGTTGTCCTTGGTTATAATATCTACTTAATAATTAGCGCGTTGTGCTTGGTTGCACCTCTGCTCACTATAGCAGCCCAGTCACTGTTACCAACTTAATTTTGATTTTGCTGCACTGGTGCTCCATATAACCTACTAACTATTTTGCGTTGTCATGCTGCAAATCTGGAGTACGCAAAGTACTCACTTTGCGCACTAGTGCGGAAAAGTGATCCTTTGCAGCCTGCAATCAGTGCACAAATGGTCACTTTTCAGGGTATCTGTAGGAAAAGATTATTATAAGAGTGTGAAAAAGTGACAATTGAAATTTTTAAGTGGTCTAATAAGTGAGGTATGGGTTGTTGAATTGCTAACTCCGAATTCCTCTCTGCAGATCATAAACGATTCCGACTATATTAACAGAACTCCTCTTCAAAATTCAAAAAATGTATCCTTCAAAACTAAAACATCTTATTCACCATATCGTTAAATGAAAAAGTAAAATTTTTTGTAAATTCGAAAACTTGTTTATTTTGTCATAAATCGCGAAAAACGCATATTAGGAGAGAGCTAATGATATACTGAATATTAGATTAAAAAAAACTTCAATTAAAAATTCGAAACCGTTTATGATCTGGAAAGAAAACGGAGTTAGCTCTTCAACAACCCATAACTCGCTTATTAGACCACTTAAAAATTTCAGTTGCCACTTTTTCTCACTCTTATAACGATCTTAACAATTATATTGGAAAAGATAATCCAATTTGAAAAAGTATTCAGAACAGCCTCAATGGGGAAGGTTGTGTTTATACTTTTCATCACTTTCCTTGCCCTACTACCATAGGTAAGGAAAGTATTGCTTTCCAAAAAAAATGAAGGTACCCCAATTTCAAGTTTTCTATACGTTTCAAGGTCCCCTGAGTCCAAAAACATGATTTCTGTGTGTGTATGTGTTTATGTTTGTATCTGTGTTTGTGTGTATGTGTGTATGTGTGTGTGTGTGTATGTGTGTATGTGTGTATGTGTGTATGTGTGTGTGTGTGTGTATGTGTGTATGTGTGTATGTGTGTATGTGTGTATGTGGTCCTTATACCATGAGGACCTGACCATAAAAAATTCAATGAAATTCGATTCAAGATGGCGGAAAAAATGGCGGATAATTACTGAAAACCCATATTTTTCACGGTTTTCACGAAAACGGCTCTAACGATTTTTTTTCAAATTTATACCATGGATAGCTATTTATAAGCCCTATCAACTAACATGAGTCTCATTTTTGGGAAAACTGCAGGAGCTCCGTAATATTCTTGAGAAAAATGGCGGATAATTACTGGAAAACCATACTTTTTACTTTCCTTGCCCTATTACCATAGGTAAGGAAAGTATTGCTTTCCAAAAAAATTTAAGGTACCCTAATTTCATGTTTTCTATACGTTTCAAGGTCCCTTGAGTCCAAAAACATGATTTTTGGGTGTTGGTCTGTGTGTGTGAATGTGTGTGTGTGTGTGTGTGTGTATGTGTGTATGTCTGTGAACACGATAACTCCATTCCTAATTAACCGATTGACTTGAAATTTTAAACTTAAGGTCCTTATACTATGATGACCCGACAATAAGAAATTCAATAAAATTCAATCCAAGATGGCGGAAAAAATGACGGATAATTAAAAAACCATGTATAAAACCATGTATATCACATATAATAAAAACCATGTTTTTCACGTTTTTCTCGAAAACGGCTCTAACGATTTTTTCAAATTTATAACATGGATAGCTATTCATAAGCCCTATCAACTGGCATAGGTCTCATTTCTGGGGAAATTTCAGGAGCACCGTAATATTCTTGAGAAAAATGGCGGATAATGACTAAAAAACCATGTTTTTCACGGTTTTCTCAAAAACGGCTCTAACGATTCTCTTCAAATTTATACCATGGATAGCTATTTATAAGCCCTATCAACTGGCATTAGTCTCATTTCTGGGAAAATTTCAGGAGCTCCGTAATATTCTTGATTAAAATGGCGGATAATGACTAAAAAACCATGTTTTTCACGATTTTCTCAAAAATAACTTGACCGATTTTTTTTCAAATTCATACCCTGTACAGTTATTTATCAGCTCTATCAACTGGCATAAGTCTCCTTTCTGGGAAACCAATGGAGTGTTCACCCCATCCTTGGGAAATGGACTTGGTAACCAACCTCCTTCTCGTGCATGAGGTAGGTAGGTAGCGCAGTTCATAAAAAGAACACATAGTCGAGATATTTCATCTGTAGAACAACTGTTTTGACGACTTTAAAAAAATGACGACTGAAAAAAATAATCGAATTTTACAATTCACACAGAGAAAAAGTACTCTGAAAACAATTATATATACACATATACTGACAGAAGTCTGATCGTAGTTTCAAATATGAGCAAGGAAAGTTGTGTGAGTGTACCACACCAGATTTTTAGATAAGATTATGGTGCTTTCCCAGTGATGGAATTCATTTTGCTCGTATAACGGCCTATGAATAAACTGATTTATAATTCGAGGGCTGTACAATCCTTTGTTACATTACAATAATGAAAAGTTATTTGATCATCTGTTTTAGCACACCCGAGATTTGGACAATATGAATGTCAACAATGCTTGTCGTCGTCAACTGCGGAAGTTGACGCACAAATGAAAATGCACCTTTAGATATGACGATAAATTTACTAGGGATAAGATAGAAATGATTGAAGTTTTCAAATAACGGTGGAGAAAATGCAAAAGTTGAAGAAATAGGAGTAATAAAGAAAGTGGGAAAGGAAGGATAAAAAAGAAGAAGAAAAGTTGGAGTTGGAAGAGTGGAAAAATAGAAGGAATGATATAGAAAAATGAATGAAATAAAGAGTGGAAACGGGAAAATGAAAGAAAGAAGAAGGAGAAGTGGAGAATGGTGTGGAAGAGAGGAGAAAGGGAAAGATGCAATGTGATATATTTTAGGAAGGTTGATCAATAGAGAATTCGAGGCACGCTCCATGGAGCAGAGTAGCTTTCTGAATGAACTTGTCAAAACTTGGCTTTAAACTTTTTACACATGTCGCACTGGGAGACGATATGAGTTTTCAAAAATATGTGGATTAATCTACTCCCAGAATAGTTATTTGTGCAACTAGTGCGCAAAGTGACAGTTTGCTGCACCGAAAGAAACGTTTACGCCCGAGCCGTAGGCGAGGGCGGAATGGTTTGTTGAGTGCAGCAGAGGAACTTTGCGCACGTATTTCACATTAAGTTTTTCCTACAGTTACCATTGAATATGAAAAGTGGGTAATTATGGGTAAAATTGCCTGAAATCCATCAAATAACTTAGTAGTGTTTGAATGGCGGGGGGCAGCTGTGTGGTGTGTGCTGTGGTGGCACTGTGCTGTTGCTGTCCTCGTTATAATATATAATAGTAATAATTAGCGCGTTGTGCTTGGTTGCACCTCTGCTCACTATAGCAGCCACAGCAGTCACTGTTACCAACTTCATTTTGATTTTGCTGCACTGTTGCTCCATATAACCTACTAAGTATTTTGCGTTGCCAAATTTTTCCCGCACTAGAGCGGAAAAGTGATTCTTTGCGTTCTGTAATCAGTGCAGCAATGGCCACTTTTCATCGTAACTGTAGGAAAATCATATTACTCTCGTTTCAAGCTTTTTCATTTTTCATTGTTTAACACACAGGTATTCAATTTCGGCTCACGATGTTCACCTCTGAACAATAAAATGGTAGATCATTATGAGTTTTTTCCACTGCAAAATATGCTCCCATACGGGCAAACCAAGAAGAAGGAATGTTGAATACGAATTGCAACTCAATTACAGCCGTTTTTAAGTAAACCTGTGTCGTAGAATCAGTCATAATGTAGTCACAATTCTGTTATGAATTGTACATGTACAATTGTACATTCTGTTATGAATCTGTAACAAAAGTGTTATGAATATTTTAAAATCTGGTGTTGCGCACTCACACAACTTTCCTTGACGTTATGAAAATTGATCACCTGACGCTAGTGTTCATGCGCATCTCAGGTCTACTATTCAAAGATCCAAGGCAGCTGGTGACAGGACAATGACGCTGGAAACACACGAGATCTGAACATACACAGCTATCTCTTCATAGTGAATCAACAGTTGACAACAGTTTGCAATTGAATAATCAAATTTCTCGAATTTCAAGCTTATTTTGAATCTTAGGTGAAAATGTCTCTGAACATCAATAGTAGAGATTTTCATGCGACTTTCGTCGTCTTTGGACAATGGAAGTGAATGAGCGAGTGCGTCTATGAAAAATCAAAGTATCTCATCTCCAAAATTCATAAACTGACGTATAGTCAGCTGTAAAATATAAACACGACCAAAAAGATAATAATTAATCCCTAATGGTTTTGAAAATTAATTTATATAAGTTCGGTAAATTTATCCATAGTTGATCAAAAATAATAATTATATTCAAAATAGAAACATATGTTCTTGATGTTTTCAAATTCATCAAGAAAGTTAATTTTTCTACCGATGGAAATTTTCTAGAAGTCTTCGGGGTGGATTACAGCATACAATTGAATTTTGATTCTCGTTTAATAATGATAATTAGTTGGTTTTTCTTTCAATCCTTCAACCATAAAACGTTTTTAGCCGATGCACTTAGTTGCTGGGGAGCTCTTAATCAATCAGCTTATCTCATGAGAAATATTATTTAGAAATTCCAATCAAATTGATCAAAATATCTTATTTGTTGACATAAATGTGCGTACAGACTTTCGCTCTGCTCTGCAACCGAACGTCACTCGGGCAGAGCGATTGATGATCGACCCGGGGAGCAAGGGTGGTTCGACCAGGGTGCAAGAGTGGAACGCGAGAAGAGCTAACATCTCCCGTAACCTTCATGATCGGTGCGAGTGAAGAGTGGGGGCGGAGCGATTGCGGTGGGATGGCGGAACGAGGGCGGAGCGTGCGCGGAGTGGGTTTGAGGCGCGTATATCTGTACGCGGCTTTACATGGTATATCATTCTAAAATATCGGGGCACCGAGCTTCGCTCGTTATTTATTTATTGATTAAAAGAACACAATCATTCAAATGTTTCGGGAAGGACTAACATGCACAGCCCAAAACTGTTCTTCCCCGAGTTTCTATTTATACACTATAAATGGTCCAAAAAGTAGAACAGTTTACAGTTTTAAGTGATTAGTGAGTGTTATTTTGTTATTCAATTTGGTTTTTAAACAATCTAAATTAGAGCTTTTCTGTTTTTAAATATTTTGACTGAAAATTGGACCTGAATTCAAGTCTATGGAAAGTAACCTACTTTTTGGACTATTTATAGTGTATAAGTCAAATTTCGGGGGAGAAACAGTTTTGGGCTGTGAAAATTAGTCTTCCCCAATCATTTTGAGGGATTGTGTTTAGTTCATCAATAAATGAATAACGAGCGAAGCTCGGAGCCCCGATATTGATATTTGAACAAAAACAGTCACTCAATTCACAAAAACATTGTCTGGTTCAAATGTTTTAATTGGGCTTTTTCAAACTGGGAATTGATCCACGATAAATCGGGGAGGGTTCTTGATTGTATGCTGAAATTAAATGATATTTGAAAGAAACAGACACTCAATTCACACAAAAAAGTATTTTGACAACAAATGGAAAATCTATCCAATTTGGATTTTCGTTTTATAATAATTATTATTTTGTTCATTTCAATACATCTATTCCTGAACGTGACAAGCATCAAATGTCATCTACTAATAGCTTCTCTCGAAATAGAGGTTTATTGCAGCGCCATATTGTACAAAAACACTCTAAATAGAGACTCCAATGTATTGAATAGTCTTTTTCACTACTGATGGGAAATCTATCTAATTTGGATTTTCGTTTAATAATAATTATATTTTTGATTGATTTTGTTCATTTCGATACATCATGTTCAAATTCCTGAACGTGACAGGCATCAAAGGTCATATAGTAATGGATTCTCTCAAAATAGAGGTATTTTGCAGCGTCATACTAGGACCCCCTTGATTACCTGGCCAAATATAACATGCAATCAGCCTCCTTCACCCACGAGCTGTCATGACTATGTAGTGCTATAGTGGGGTCCATGTTATAATAGCAGTGTTTGATTGGCAATTGTAACAAAACTGATAGCGCTATCTCTCTCGCTTTGCTCTGTTCAACAATGTAGAGATATGTTTGAATAACAAAATATTCAATCTTGATCATGAAAATTCATTATGAAGTTATTGAGAAATATGATCTCTTGCTTGATAAAATATAAATGATTATTCTAAACAAGAATGAACAGTTATTTTCACATGAAAAAACCAGTATCAGCTACCCTCCATAGAAGGATAGAGGACAGAGGATCCGCTACGTTGATCTCCTATCTTTCTGCACTGCCATTATAACGTTAACGTCACTACGCCATTTGAGTCCATCCATTTGAGTAAATTTATTTGAATGTCAATTTATAATATGTCAAGGAGGTACAAGCTATCCTTGTTCTATCAATCAAATGGAGGTCAATTGTAGGTACAAGCTACTCTTGTTCTATCAATCAAATGTGCTTTCAACAGGCTGACTGGGTGATATTTGCATAACATTAAAAAAAGCAGACTGCAGAATTGAAAACTATATTGCAGATTCAATTTTGTTACATGGGTTTAATCCATTGCCTTCTAAATTACAGTCTATTGTTGGCCAGCAAGCGCATAAAATGCAATTTTGAAGCTTTCATGTGTAGCTTTTCGGATGCAACACGTTGCTTTTGAGTAGATACAATAGATCATTTGTAGCTTTGACATTTAAGCTCGTTGTTTATCTTTTCGGATGAAGAAAAAGAAAAAGAAGGAGAAGAAGAAGAAGAAGAAGAAGAAGAAGAAGAAGAAGAGAAAGAATAAGAATAAGGAGGAGAAGAAGAAGAAAAATAAGGTGGTGACGAAGAAGACGAAAAAGAAGGAGAACAGGAAGAAGAAGATTGAATTGAAGAAAAATGAGATGGAGACGAAGAAGAAGAGAAAGATGATGAAGAAGGATAGAACCAGTTGAAAAGGGAGTGGAAGAAATAAATTGAGGATGAAAAAATCAAGAACGAAGAATAACAAGGAGAAGAAGAAGGAATAGAGATTAAAAGAGGTGATGAAGAAGAGGGAAAAAGAAGGAGAAGAGATGAGGGAGAAGAAGAATAAGGAGAAGAAGACGTGAAGAAGAGAAAGGCTGAGCTGATAAGAGGTCGAAGGTATTAAAGTGAGACAGTTAACAGTTTCAGTCGACGATATCATGTGTTTGTGTAACATATCACTATATGACTATAACACAAGCTATTAACATATATTATAATGCTCTACATTATCGAAGGTTCAAAGGTTGCGTAGGTAGAAATTTCGCATTTTCGCATATATGCTGTAGGCCATGCTTTTGTTAACTATAGCAAACACTCAAGTCTACAATGGAGAAACCTGAAACAGCCTTGTACTGTAATATATCCCAGAGAGAGATTTACTTTGGAAAATGGCTGACCTGGGGGGCCCTAGGGATTATGCGTGGGTGTTGATACAATCGTGTAGGAGACAGAGAGAGAATTATATAGTGAGGTCCACGTTATAATGGCAGTGTTTGATTAGCAATGGTATTGCCATCCTTGTCTAGCATTCAACAAAGTGGATAGCGCTATCTCTTCCTCGCTTGCCTGATCGTCTTTCAACAGTGTAGAGTTAGTAATTAGCTAAGTAATATCTAATCTTGATTTTGAAAATTTATTATGAAAACATTGAAAAATATAATTTTCCTCCACCTACTGATACTAAAGTGTCAATTTCTCGCTTTCGGTACTAAAAAACAGAAAAACTCCCTAGGGAGGAAAAGTAACTCCATTTAAATAACATTGGAAGCATCTCCATTTTAAAAACTCACATTTGAAATAGGTTGAAAGGTCTAAGCTCAGATGAGAAAGCATAATAGAGGTGTCTGTCATTGAGTCAACTGAATTCAATACCAATACCAGAAATTTGATTAACTCAAGAAATATATGTTTGTATGATAATTATTATATTCTTAATATTAGTAGACGATAAAAATTTATACAATTTAAAAAATATTCTATTCTATTCAAAATACCAGCCAACAAATATTTTTGATCTGCAATTCAAATCTGAACCGCGTGATCTGGAGTCAGCCATTTTTGGTAGCTGCTCAGCTGATATAATTGTTACAACTTTTGCCGATAGATAGCGCAATCGGCAGTGCCAATCAGACGACCGGTTTTCAGGTTTTAGATTTGGGTATGTTGTTAGGAATCATTGTCACTAATACGAGTCAGTCATTCTATCAGGGCTCGAATAATTTTGAAATTTAAATTAAATGAAGATGAAAGAATATAATTTCGTTATGTAAATAACAACACCTTCATTCAAAGACATATTAACTGCATGCGTTTTCATATTGCCGATACAGCATTGATGAAACTGTAGACGTTTATTTAGCACTTTGTCTCAAAAATTGTTCTAGCTGAAAAATTAATAATCCATGCCACGTGTAGGCCTAAACATTGCATCAGGGAAACGAAGTTTCAAAACTATGTTCTCCAATTAGAAAGCAATATAGAAACAGATGTTCCTTTTTCAATTTCGACCATATGATTTTTCAATGAAATCGAATCTACCATTAATGAAATTCAAACATTAATTCTGGAAAATTTAGAAGGAAAATTAAAATTTGGCCTTCCAGGTGCACGAGATTGATATTTTTAGAATCTATGTGCAAAATTTGAGATCTAAATCATTCCCGTTTTTCCGGTATGCAATCCACAAGTTGACATGTTTTGATGCGAATAAACGAACACACGAACAAACACAACCCTACTCTCTCTATTATATAGATAGATGAAGTAGATTCCCTTATCTTGTATTCATGATATGTATAATTGTTAGACAGTTATAAATGTGTCTGTAATGATAATTTTATTTTTTTTCAGGTACGTTTTATCTACTAACAGTCAATCAGTTACAACACTTCCAATGTGAGTAAATATGAAAATGACTTTTCTGGCGAATCATTATTCATAAAACTATCATTTCTGCCTCCTCTATCAAAATGTGGTTTTGATTGGATAACGATATTTTCACTATAGTGGTGTCCACGCTTCAATGGCAGTGGAAAAAAGATAGGAGAACAACGATGCCGATCCTCTGTCTTGTCAATGCCTTCTATAGATGGTAGCTGATACAGGTTTATTGATAAGATATTAACTGTTCATTCCCGTTTAAAATAATCAATTATATTTTATTCGGAAAGAAATTTTATTTTGTAGTGAATTTCCATGATTAAGATGAAATATTTCAATCAATTATCAATTCTACATTGTTAAAAGATGATCTGGCAAGAAAAAAGAGATAGCGTTATCTGCTTTGTTGAATGATAGACAAGGATAGCAATACAATTGCTAATCGAACACTGCCATTATTTATTTATATGGCTTCCAAAACATCAATTAGTATTCATTTCCATCGCCACTTCTTCAGGATTATGATATGGGAATGATCCCTTGTCTCAAGATATTAAAATAAACAATAAATGTTAGCATAAACAAATGATAACTAAGTCACCATGAATAGTAGAAACAATTTTATTCAATAATGCATATATCCAGTCCATTCAGATAGGCTATTGAATCTGAAGTTGCCATCAATTATTTATTTATTTATTTATTTATTAGAACAGTCACAAACACGATATTTGGAAAGAGAAACAGGCAATTGCCCAAAACTTCTTCAATTCCTTGATTTTGGCACATAAATAGTCCAGAGTTAGGTTAAGTTTGAAATTTCTATTTTCACCAAAGATTAACAGTCAGAGAATACGTATTCGAGATATGACTGATGAATTTTGAATTTCGAAGAGTTGATAAGAGCCGGAAATAACACTTAACAATCCGAAAGTTTCAATAATATTGAAATTTGTGAGCAGAAAAATTAAAACTACTATCACTGCAACTATCAGCTGATTATCTTGTTCTGTTCCTCTAAAAGTCCGTGATTGGGCACTCTTTCACAATGTGGTCAATCGTTTGCCTTTCCCAACACTCACAGGAGGGTGATGGTATTTTGCTCCATTTATACAAATCAACACATCGACCATGATTGGGTTTGATTCTGTTTAGAGTCGACCATGCTTTTCGTGGTAAGCCAAAACCTGGTGGTTTTCGAGGGAACCATGGGATTTGATGTCGCTGCTACAAAGTCCACTCTTGCTGTTATGCACTGTGCAGACTGAAGTTTTGTTCTGTGACAGTGTCAATCCAATTCAATTTCCATTTCAATTCAATTTTATTTCCAAAAATAAATCATAAATCATTATTTATACAGAATAACCAATAACAATAATAGTTATACAAAAACGAATCAAGGAAATATATTTTCCTACAGTTACGTTGAAAAGTGGCCATTGCTGCACTGATTAAAGAACGGAAAGAATCACTTTTCCGCTCTAGTGCGGGAAAAATTTTTCTGCACTCCAGATTTGCAACATGGCAACGCAAAATACTTAGTAGGGTTATATGGAGCAACAGTGCAGCAAAATGAAAATGAAGTTGGTAACAGTGACTGCTGTGGCTGCTATAGTGAGCAGAGGTGCAACCAAGCACAACGCGCTAATTATTACATTATATATTATAACCAAGGACAACGAGGACTTTAGGATTTTAGGATTAAGGTTTTTATCAATAATAAAATTACACAGAAAAACATTTGATGCATTTCAGGCAATTTTACCCATAATTACCCACTTTTCATATTCAATGGTAACTGTAGGAAAAACTTAATGTGCAATACGTGCGCAAAGTTCCTCTGCTGCACTCAAGAAACCATTCCGCCCTCGCCTACGGCTCGGGCGTAAACGTTTCTTCGGTGCAGCAAACTGACACTTTGCGCACTAGTTGCACAAATAACTATTCCCCACTTAGACTATAAATACGTGTGTGGGGGGAAGAATTCCTATCTAGAAAAGCATTGAGGAATACAAGATAATCAAAATCATTTCTTGAACAACTTATAAATTTTACTTTTTTTAAACATAACTTCAATTTCAACTTTCATCAAACAGTAACTTCAAATGTAAAAAATAAAACAAGTTTCAATTTCAATTTCAATTTATTGGAAAAAAAGATACATTGTAGTGAATGTAGTTAATCAGTGTGGATGCGACAGGCACACTGCCCAGAACCGCACTCAAAATAATAAAAGAATAATAAGAAAACAAAAACAACTTATACAGAAATTAAACAAACTTCAGAATTACATGCTAAATCTTAAAATAAAATACTAATTATTTATATCATTAAATGCTATTCGTATTGCACAATATAAATGATTTTAATTAAAATAAGAAAATAAGTTTAATTTCAAATAAGAATAGAGAGAATAAGTTCAATATAAATGAAAAAGAAGGTGGACCATTTAAACTAAACAAAATTAAAAAGAAAAGAATAAAACAGAGAAGAAGTAAGGTAAAGACATATATTTATAGATAGATAGCAGAAGAAGAGAGGATTGATTGATTGATTGATTGAGTACTTTATTTATGTAGATTACAATATATACTGGCGTATACACTTATATACAATAGCTTACAATACAGCAAAGTTATAGATGAATTTACATAATATAGACTAAGAAAATAACTATTGAACTGTATATGATATGAAAAAGCAATTTGTAATATGATAACTATAGATAATAATCATATTGTTATGCATCTACATAAATTGGCGGAGCTTTGGACATAGCAATGTCCATTCTTTGGGAAGATATTAAAAATATCCTCCCCACTAACTCTCTACCAAAACGTTAATTTCGTTATTTAAACTAAGGATTTATTTATTAATGGAAATATGTAAAAGTTTTAATCAATATGAATATTGAAGAGAAAAAAAACAGAAAATTGATAAAGTAAAATAATTATATAGGTAGATAAGATCAAATAATTGATTAAAAAATGAAGTAGGCTGAAAGTAGATCAGGTTATCAAATTTCAGTAATATACAGCAGTATGCAGTGGATAATGAAATAACATGAGTTTATATAATATATATATATATACAATTCGTTCTATAACATGGTTTAAAGGTTTATATTGGTGGAATGGGTGAGGGATGGTTGTCATGTGATCGTTCTAGCGGATCGTTCTAGAGGAGAGAGAGTGCTTGAAGTTAAACATTGACAAAAGAACTAATATTCAAGTATTATAGAGCATGATTCAATAAAGGCATTCAGAGACGGATTGAAGAGATCGATATAACAAGTTAAATCAAGTTAAATCTATTACCAATATAGGTTGGTGCTATAAGGTCGAAAGAGTTAATAAAGCGCTGCATCAAAAACAAGAAACTAAACACAAGCAAGAAGAGAGAGAAAAAATCTGGTGTGGCACAATCACACAACTTTCCTTGCCGTTATGAAAATTGATCAACTGACGCTAGTGTTCCCGCGCATATCAAATCTACTATTCTAAGATCTGAGACAGCTGGTGACAGGACAATAGCGCTGCAGACACACGAAGTCTGCTATCTCTTTACAGTGAATGATTTAATAGAATCAACTGTTACCAACAGTTAATAGACTGTTATAAACAGTTAATATCAACTGTTAATAGAATCAACAGTTTGCAATTGAATAATCACATTTCCTCGCATTTCGAGCTTATTTTCAATTACAGGTGAAAATGTTACTGTACATAGATTGTAGAGATTTTCATGCTGAATCTTTCCCACTTAAATTTGTTTGTTTAAATTATTGTATCTGAAGCCTGATAATTGGGGATCTAAAATCAAACTTTGCATGGATGGGGCGGTGCTCTTGAAATTTTTACAGATATGGGCCTTATGGCAGTCGATAGAGCTTATTAATGACTTTAGGTATGAATTTGATCACAATCGTTGGAGCCGTTTTCGAGAAAAACGCGCAAAACCCTGTTTTTGACAACATTTTCGCCATTTTAGCCGCCATTTTGGATTGCATTTGATCGAAATTGTTCGTGTTGGATCCTTATAGTGTAAGGACCTCAAGTTCCAAATTTCAGGTCATTCCGTTGATTGGGAGATGAGATATAAATTCATATGAGATTAAAGTCATACCTTGAAAAGTCATTGATAAGCTCTATCAACTGCCACAAGTCTCATATTTGTAAAAATTTCAGGAGCTCCACCCCATCTATGCAAAGTTTGATTTCAGATTTCCAATTATTAGGTCTCAGATACAATTTAAACAAAAAATTTCGAGTGGGAAAGATTGAGCATGAAAATCTCTTCAATTAATATACAGTAACATTTTCACCTAAAATTGAAAATAAGCTTGAAATTTGAGAAAATGTGATTATCCAATTGCAAACTGTTGGCAACAGTTGATTCTATTGAATCATCCACTGTGAAGAGATAGCAGATCTCGTGTGTATCCAGCGTTATTGTCCTGTCACCAGCTGGCTCAGATCTTTGGTTAGTAAAATAGTATACGCGGGAACACTAGTGTCAGGTGATCAATATCTTCATAACGACAAGGAAAGTTGTGTGAGTGCGTCACACCAGATTTTTCTCTCATTAGAATCAATTATAATAATAATAATATTCCCTGAAATAATGATCCAATGGAGAATCCATGGAAGCTATCAAAGCATCATAGTGCCGATCGCACAAAAGCCAGTCAAATTTTAACCGTGATTAAACTATTACAACCACGAGAACCAATCAGAGAAACCGTCTTATGAGAAAGGCCTTCTCTGATTGGTTCTCCTGGAATTGATCACGGTTAAAATTTAACCGGCTCCTGTGCAACCGAGTAATAGACCGGGGAGAAGAGAATTATTCGTGAATTTATCAAATATAGGGGAAAAGCCACGAGAGAAACTAAGAACTGGAAAACATATATATATACATTTTGACACAACCTGAACGCACTTGTTTATTTATAGGGCATTTCCTCTCCCTTCAGCATCTAGCTACATGTATCACATTTGAATTTCAAATTAACTAATTCCTTTCTCCTATACTGCTGCGCTACAATAAATCTTCTTCTTCCTCTTCTTCTACTTCTTCTTCTTCTTCTTCTTCTTCTTCTTCTTCTTCTTCGTCTCTTCTTCTTCTTCTTCTTCTCTCCCTCTTCTTCTTCTTCTTCTTCTTCTACAGCTTTTGTCTGTCTGTTTGTAACGTAGTTACAGTCGTCGTTATTGTCCGATTTGGATAAAATTTGGTATACAAGTACAGTACTATGAAACAAGGTGCTTCGATGTAAATAAAAAGGGTTTTCTGATTTTGCGTTTCAATGATAATACGAGTATCTTTCGAAGTCGATATACTGTTAAATCAGACAATTAGTATAGCTGATCTTAAATCAACGTCGGGTGGATTATTAATTGCATCAATGACGCATACAATCAATATCTCAATGTAACTCAGTAAAATAATAAGGTGTCATTTCAACTATTTATTGCATGCAATGACGCATGCAAGAAAGTAACATTGTACTATCTCTCGAACTTTTTCTGCTTTCAACTCGGGTTGACCTGATACCAGTATGTCTTGAAGGAGATTAGTTTTTGATGTTAGCATTTTTGGTACACCAACCCCAACAGCCATTAGCGTTTTCACACCGATTCTCGACGACACCACAGGACAGACTTACTCTGATGGACAGTATAAAAGAGGAGGCGTGTTTATAAAATGCGGAGAACTACTGTTCGCGGGTACTACTGTATTTATCTATTCATCACTTCGAATGACCGAGTTCAAAGCAGAGAAAGGTCGAGAGACAATACTATGATACTTCCAGTTATTAATTGCATGCAATTGATAATCCACTCGACAACTGATTCATGATGAATAATTAAATAGTCTGATTTTCACGGTAATATTAGCGTACGAAGGAGACTCCTCCCCATTTTGTATTATCTTGAAAATGTCAAATTTCAAAAAAAACCTCTAATATACGTCGACGTGCCTTGATCAACAATCAATCAATATCAATCAATCAATCAATAATCCTTTATTGTCATAAAACACAAAGTGTTGTAACAAACGTCAATATACAATAAAATTAAAAACAGTCAAAATATTTTAAAATATAATATATAGTCAAAGTAGTAATTTTGTAAAAAAAAAAAATTACAACTAATTGGTAAATAGCAATTAAAAACAGCAATTGTAAATAGTAGGTATTAAAACGGGATCCAACACAAGTCACAACAAAGCTGTTACAGTTAAAAAGATGAACACTGAAGCTATTCAAAAAATTCTCCAACAGAATAAAGACATCTTTCTGTAAGTAAGCCTTTTATGTGTGACTTGAATAGTGAGGTACTCAACAGTCTTACTTGAGGGGCAAGCTCATTGAATAGCTTAATGGACATGTTTCTCCAATTCCTATGGGTACTCGCATATTGGTGAGAATCAATTCTGAGATTTAACCTTCCTCTGGTATGATAATTATGTATGTCACCATTTCGACTATATTCATTAAGGTTTTTTTCCATGTACATCAGACAAGTAAAAACATATAAAGATGGGAGAGTCAAGACGCCTAGTTTACGAAAGAGCGGCCTACATGTTGCTAGGGGTGGTGCCTGACAAATTATTCGAATGGCCTTCTTCTGGAGTCTGGAAGTTTAATAGATGCCGAACAATTTCCCCAGAGCTGAATCCCATAGGCTAAATGGCTAGGATGAGAGCATAAAAGACACTCATGAAACTTCATGATTAACTATGTGAGTTAATCTACGTAGGACAAACAAACCCTTACTTAGTTTACCAGCTGTATAATCAATGTGCTTTTTCCAATTTAAATTCGAGTCAAGCATGAACCCAGGAATTTTTGGGAATCTGTCCAGTAAACCTAGGTTGAAGCTAAACTGTAGGTCACAGGTTTTCAGGAGGTTGAGACACAAATTGTTTGAAGCACACCAATCCATTATATTTGATGTGCTCAATTCAACACTGTGTCAACATTTTGTTTCCCGTCCCATTCACCAATAAGCCCAGGTCATCGGCAAAAAGATAGGGTTGTGTTTGATCACAGCAGTTCCTTATCACACCTGACAAATCATTTATGTAAATGATAAACAACAGTGGACCAAGTATTGAACCCTGGGGGACACCAATCTAACCAGCTTACCACTTGAGAATTCGCCGTTTCCATAGACAAATTGCATTCTGCGACCCAAGTATGAACCATTAGATCCACAGCTAACTTGTCAAGGCCATAAAAAGAAAGCTTTTCAGATAGAATATTATGCTTCACTGACTCAAAAGCTTTAGAAAAGTCAAATGCTCTGAGGTTCACAAGTCTCTTGTGCTCTAAGCTACTGATGACTCCTCAATAAGATCAAGACATTATCAGAAGTACTAAGATTTTTCCGAAAACCGTACTGATCTCGAGAAAGTAGACTGTTGTTTTCAAAGTAATTGACAAGCTGTTTATGAAGGAGCATTTCAAACAATTTTGATATTATTTCTATGATACAGATGGGTCTGTAGTTTTCAATGTTGGCCTTATACCCTTCTTGAACACGGGTATCATTTTGACTCTCTTTAGTTTATCAGGAAAAATACCTGACGCTAGGCATATATTGAACAAATGGGTTAGGACTTCTGAGATATATGGAGCTGCTATTTTAATATTGAGGAGTTGAGTCCATTGATATCTAAGCAATTGCTGGGGTTCATTTTATGAATTGTGTCAAAAACCTCCTCAACAGTGAATTCCTGAAAACTAAACTTCGTTTCTGGTTCAGGCGTTAATGATACATAGTGACTGAAGTCAAAACTACTCTTAGGGATTTCTTGCTTTTAAAATTATTTTTCCAAGAAAAACTGTTTATTTCATCTACAGACAACTTGCAAGCATCGTCCAGAGATGAATTATTTGAACCAAGGTGCTTCTTTACTACTACCCAGGCTGATTTATTCTTGTTTTTACTCTCATTAATGAATTTACTATTGTAACTGAGTTTAGCCAGTTTGATTTTAGACCTGTAGTCTTTCTAAGATTGTTATACTCTAACTTGACCGCTGTTGAGCCGAGAATGCTATATACATGAAACAGTTGTTCACATTTCACTTCAAGTCCCTCAATTCATGTGTGTACCACTTACTCCTAGCACCCCTTAATGTACTTTTGAGGACTAGTGATAAGCCGAGTTGACAGCCCACAAGAAAAGTTCATAGAACATGTCAACTTTCTCATCTAGGTCAATCATTTTGTAAACAGCTATCCAGTTGATTGATTTCATACATGCTAAAAATATACTAGTCCTACTTGAGCTAATTTGTCTTAAAAAAATTGGACTATTGCGTGTCTTACTGACAAAGGATTTATTATCAATTTTTATTTTTAGGGTTAAAGCTAAGTGATCGGAAAATGCCGTATATAGAATTGCACTTTCCCATCGAGTATAATGGATATCTGTGACGATATTGTCTATGCAGGAACCTCCGGCTTCTAATCTGGCGGGTCTTGTCATCTGTCTTGTAGTGATGGTAGATTGAAACTGGCCAACAAATTACAAAGATCATCTCTGAAGCTACTCTCCAAGTTAAAGTCTACATTGAAGTCTCCGCCTAATACAATACAACAGTCGAAGGCCGATAAATAGACAATATCTATCCAAGGTGTCCAGGAATTCACAAAAAGTACTTAATAAAGCACTACATGGCCTGTAAATGGCAACAGCTATCAAGTTCAATGAAGGCAACTTAATCGCACAAGCCTCGCAAACATTTCAACAGATAATTCTTTCACTCTGTGCATTTCCTTGAACTCTATTAAATCGTTTAAGAATAAAGCTGAACCACCATGAATTCTATTAGATCTACTGAATAAGAACCTAATTTGAAAATTATATTTACATTATATCAAATCGTTATTTCTCAACCAGTGCTCCGTTATCATCATTATATGGATTTTATATCATCTAAAATAGTTTCAATATAATCAATTTTATTCCGCAACCCCTGAACATTCCACGACAGGAAACTCAACTCAGTGGAATGATTACCCCCTTATTCCTGAAAGTACCAGAACGAGCAATACTACTATTATAATTACTATTTACCTTAGACTAGTGTGTACAAGTCGGCTGGCCGAAACAAGATCGTTGTCATTAGTTATTAGTTTAAATCATTTGTCTCAATATGAGAAATGTCATTGTCAATTGTTACAATAGATGAATAAACAGAAGAAATTCACTTGGATTCACATTGACATCAACACATGTGTGGGGAGCATCGGAGCAGCTTGGGTTTGGCGTAACAGGACAGGACATGTGACGAAAGATAGGAGAATCCGGCGCTCTCGGGATGCCCGACTGTATTAACTGCATTTCATTTACTACAGTCACAGAACGATCACTCACAATCTGATTGTGAGTATTTTTCACATATTCGCTTATCGACCTTCCCAGCAGTCTCTTAGCTGAGATCCTGTAGTGCAGTCCATGTTTCGTGAAGTAATTATGCGTCAGCGTACTGCTAACACCACAGAATTTCATTGTCGATCTTCCCTCAAAGTTGACAAGTCGATTTTGAATAGCTGAGTTGGCGAAGCAAATGTCGTCATTCACGGACGGCAAATCGTGGCGGTAAGGAATGGCACACAACAGTATGTTAGTGTTTAAATCAGCAGCCTCAATCACATCAAGTCCCTGCATTACGGTGAGATGACCTGGCTCAAGTCTACCGAAATCATTCGTTCCCGCCATAACAATGACGCAGTCAGACCGGGTTAAGTCCTTAGTGAAACACAGACCTCTTTCAATGACGTGCTTCATCTTCGCACCTGGTTGACAATGAACAAATACATCACAATCATACAACCCATTCAGATACTTGTACATGTCGCGCCCCTGGCTATCCGACAAAATAACTACTTCCTTTTTTTGCGAAAGATGGATTTGCCCGTATTTGGTGAACCGGCGGCAGATCTATGAACCTGAGCTGTGACCCTATGATTACGCCGTCCAGACTCCAATGGTGACGATAACGATTCATCAACATTAAGAGGCGAGAACCGATTTCCAGTGATCACAGGATCAGGAATTAATTGATGCGTGAACCACTTTGGAATATGATCGAGGTGCAATGAAAGGGTCATCAGAATCGAGAGTGAGCCTAGCACCAAGGTTAATTTCGCCAGAATTAAATATTGATGAAATTCTTTTAGAATCAGACTCTAATAATTCAATTATCTCATCCTTTGATGTCATTTCCAAGTGCAACAACCGTAGTTCTTCCTCCATGTTCCTGATATTGAGTTTCAAGGCACAAATCTCACTTTCCGTCTGTTTTCTAGATAATGAGTCTTCGACTATTATAGCTCTAGTTTCTCTTTCCATCCTCAACTTTTCAATTAGAGACTCCTTCTGGAATTTGACATCATTTAGCAAATTAGTTAAATCAGAATTTTCTTTCAAAGAAGTGTCGTATTTATTCGAAAGAGATGTCATGATTGGGAATAAAGTCAATATAGCTTCACTGGTGTATTATTGCTAATTACAACAAGAGCAGCATGAAGTCAATAGCAAATCAACACCCCTGTTACCCCTCTCTTAAACTCTCAATTTCGTCGTCCATTCCTTGAATAATATTATATCGGCCCGATCGGGTAAGTCTGTTTACTCTATTCAAAGACATTGTGGATGATAATGATGGAACTATTTAAAGGAAAAGGTCTCCAAGCTAAGAGAGCCGTCAAAGCAAGGATATAATTGGAAGCTCCTGAGAAAGAATGAGGAACAAAGAAGAGGAGAAATTATTGGAAGAAAACAAACGAGACTATCGAAGAGAAAGTACGGAAGGTCAGTTGTGGAGAGAACTGTCAAAAACAGCTGATTGACAGCTGTCTTGGCTTCCCGCTTAAAAGTTTAAAAATTTTTAGGTTATAGATAGTCTACCGGTAACTGGTGAGTCACCGAATGTTATATCACAAACGACAGTCAAGTTTACGGTTATCAAGATAAATGATAAGACGAGTACTGAAGTGGGAATGACAATGAAAAACAATCCACTACAACTCTTCGTAAATTATTCAGTCTAGGTTAGTTCATAAGAAATACGAACCTAGTTAAAATAGATGTTCTAGCACTAAACAAATCTTTTCACTTGATGAACTCACACTTCCAAATGGTTTGAATCACAAAACTATGGAGAAAATACTAGGTAATACTTTAATAATAGAGTTTTAAAAGGAGCTATTACAAACCGTACAAACCGGCAGATTCAGGCCTGCCAAAAAAAAAAAAAGGATGTTCAGATGTTCAATGTTCAGATGTTCAGATGTTCAGATGTTCAGATGTTCAGATGTTCAGAGTTCAGATGTCAGATGTTCAGATGTTTCAGATGTTCAGATGTGTCAATGTTCAGAGTTCAGATGTTCAATGTTTAGATGTTCAGATGTTCAGTGTTAGATTTCAGATGTTCAGATGTTCAGATGTTCAGATGTTCAGATGTTCAGATGTTTAGATGTTTGTATTTCACCGGATCTCGAAAACGGCTCCAACTATTCTCACGAAATTCAGAACATTGTAGGTTTATAATATAAGAATTCGATTGCACTAGGTCCCATCCCTGGGAAAACTCGCTGAAGCACATTAAAAGGATGATCATTATTCATACTTGGAAAAACAGCTGATAATGATTATTTCGTCGTCTGTTGATGATGGAAGTGACTGAGCGAGTACATGTGTGTGGGACTGTGTCAAAATTGAGACTCAGCTGTTGAACTTTTGTAATCATTCAATAAGGTACTTAGTGCCAGAAAAACCGAGTTATTTCCAATTCTGATTAATTCCAGTAGATCCATCTATTTGAAATGGTCTTCTCTGATTTGGTTCACGTGAAATTAATAGGGATTAAAATTCAACCGGCTCTTGTGCAACCGGGCCTTTGTGAGGGAAATTATTGCATTCCTCTGGGAATCAATCTTCATTACAGTAACTATGATTAGATGGAATATTTCTGTATGAACTATGCATGTTATCATAATTTCTTCTTTCGTAATAAATTTTTCATGCTTTTGTACTCTAGAGCAAAGCTCGGTCCCCGATATCTATATATATTATATATATAAAAGCGAAATGGCACTCACTCACCCACTGACTGACTGACTGACTCACTCACTCTCTCACTCACTCGCAGAACTAAAAATCTACCGGACCAAAAACGTTCAAATTTGGTAGGTATGTTCAGTTGGCCCTTTAGAGGCGCACTAAGAAATCTTTTGGCAATATTTAAACTCCAAGGGTTGTTTTTAAGGGTTTAAAATTCGTCTTTAGGCATGTATATTCTTTTTCCCCAATCTCTCAATCATAATTGAAATTTCCATATCATATGTTACTATAGAACTATAATCTAGATAGAGTACCTCTTCGAAACAGTTGCTAACTGGCAACTAAATTAATAATTTTGTCAGGTTGACATTAAGTTGAGTTGACTTTGTTAGGTTGGCACCAAGTTGAAGATTTAAATGCATTCATCGCGGAAAAATTGATTGGGCACTGCCACTTCAATCTTGGGAATATTATATTACTAGCCGTCAGGCTCACTTCACTCGCCATATCCGTTTAGCCAGACGTTTAGTCTGGACCCCCGACTGGATTGTCCTAACATGATATGATAAAAATGTTGAATGAAATGTTGATGATTAGAATTTCTAATTATCAATGAATCAGTGGTTTTTTGACAATTTCTTAGTCTTTTTCATTCAATATGAATAATTACCACAATATCAACTTCAATACACAACAAAAAATGCTAAATGAATAATGCAGGCAGCGAAGCGAGCCTGGATCTAATTCTTGGACGATCCAGTCGGGGGGTCCAGACCCTAAACGTCTGGCTAGACGGATATGGCGAGCGAAGCGAGCCTGACGGCTAGTTTTCAAATAAATCGGACAATAACTGCGTCTGTGACTGTGGTACAAACAGACAGACAAAAGCCGATCGAGTCGCAACTGAGACGTCAGCTTCACTTCGGTCGATTATTTCTTGGTTTGACTCGACAGAATCCATTGGAAAGCACTGAGACGCTGTGTTGAGAGGAGCCTAGGAGTCTCCAGAATGAGCAAATCTTGATAAAACTTCTACTTCTTGAACGGATATCGAAGTACTCGATTCCGAACGTCGAGTATCAGTCAGTCGACTGACTAGATTTGTAGCATCTATCTGGATTCTCATTATTTTCTCAAGTCACAGAATTCAAATGAAGAAGAAGAGGGAGGAGAAAAAGAAGAAGAGGAGGAGGAGAAAAAGAAAAAGATGTGGATGAAGAAGGAGAAGAAAAGGAGGAAGTAGATAGGAGAAGAAGAATAAGGAGCAGGAGGAGAAGGAGAAGTGGGAGAAGAAGAAGGAGGAGGAAGAGAAGAAGAAGCGGGAGGAGAAGAAGTAGGAGAAGAAGAAGGAGGAGGAGAAGAAGAAGCGAGAGGAGAAGAAGTAGGAGAAGAAGGAGGAGGAGAAGGAGGAGAAGAAGATAGAAGAAAAAGGAGAAGAAGAAGTAGGAGAGGAAGAAGAGAGAAGAAGTCAGAAGAGAAGAAGAGAGAGGAGATGGAGAAAAAGAAGAAGATGAGGAGGAAGAGGGATAAGATTAAGGAGAAGGAGAAGTGGAAATAGAAGGAGAAGAAAAAGAGGAAGTAGATAGGAGAAGAAGAATGAGGAGCAGGAGGAGAAGGAGAAGTAGGAGAAGGAGAAGGAGAAGGAGAAGACGATGGAGGAGAAGAAGTAGGAGAAGAAGAAGTAGGAGAAGAAGAAGGAGGAGGAAGAGAAGAAGAAGCGGGAGGAGAAGAAGTAGGAGAAGAAGAAGGAGGAGGAGAAGAAGAAGCGGGAGGAGAAGAAGTAGGAGAAGAAGAAGGAGAAGAAGGAGGAGAAGAAGATAGAAGAAAAAGGAGAAGAAGAAGTAGGAGAGGAAGAAGGAGAAGAAGTCAGAAGAGAAGAAGAGAGAGGAGATGGAGAAAAAGAAGAAGATGAGGAGGAAGAGGGATAAGATGAAGGTGAAGGAGAAGTGAAAATAGAAGGAGAAGAAAAAGAGGAAGTAGATAGGAGAAGAAGAAGAGGAGCGCAGGAGGAAAGGAGAAGTAGGAGAAGGAGAAGGAGAAGGAGAAGACGAGGGAGGAGATAAGTAGGAGAAGGAGAAGTAGGAGAAGAAGAAGGAGGAGGAAGAGAAGAAGAAGCGGGAGGAGAAGAAGTAGGAGAAGAAGAAGGAGGAGGAGAAGAAGAAGCGGGAGGAGAAGAGTAGGAGAAGAAGAAGAAGGAGAAAAAGGAGGAGAAGAAGATAGAAGAAAAGAGAAGAAGAAGTAGGAGAGGAAGAAGGAGAAGAAGAAGTCAGAAGAGAAGAAGAGGAGAGGGATGGAAAAAGAAGAAGATGAGGAGGAGAGGGATAAGAATGAAGGAAAAGGAGAAGTGAAAATAGAGGAAGAAAAAGAGGAAGTAGATAGGAGAAGAAGAATGAGGGCAGGAGGAGATGGAGAAGTAGAGAAGGATTGATTGATTGATTGAGTACTTTATCCATGTAGATTACAATATATACTGGCTTATACACTTGTATACAATAGCTTACAATACAGCAAAGTGATAGATGAATTTACATAATATAGACTAAGAAAATAACTATTGAACTGTATATTATATGAAAAGCAATTTGTAAATAATAACTATAGATAATAATGAATTGTTATGCATCTACATAACTTGGCGGAGCTTTGGACCTACAATGTCCATTCTTTGGGAAGATATTAAAAATATCCTCCCCACTAACTCTCTACCAAAAAAGGAGAAGGAGAAGGGAAGGAGAAAAAGAAGAAGATGAGGAAGAAGAAGGAGAAGTTAAAGAAGAAGGAGAAGAAAAAGTAGGAGAAGGAGAAAAAGAAGAAGATGAGGAAGAAGAAGGAGAAGTTAAAGAAGAAGGAGAAGAAAAAGAGGAAGTAGATAGGAGAAGAAGAATAAGGAGCAGGAGGAGAAAGAGAATTAGGAGAAGGAGAAGTAGGAGAAGAAGAGAAGAAGAAGAAGAAGAAGAAAAAGAAGAAGAAGTAGAAGAAGAAGACAGAATTCCGATGTCAGGAAAGATAGATTAGTTCAGGTGACATGGAAGCTTGCTGCTAATCTCGGTACAGGAATCAGTGTTCAGATGCCAACACTTTGAAAAGATTGATTGATTGATTGATTGAGTACTTTATTTATGTAGATTACAATATATACTGGCTTATACACTTATATACAATAGCTTACAATACAGCAAAATTATAGATGAATTTACATGATATAGACTAAGAAAATAATTATTGAACTGTAATGATATAAGAAGCAATTTGTAATATAATAACTATAGATAATAATTATATTGTTATGCATCTACATAAATTGGCGGAGCTTTGGACATATCAATGTCCATTCTTCGGAAAGAATATTAAAAATATCCTCCCCACTAACTCTCTACCAAAGAGAGATCGGCTCAAAAATGTCAGAATTTCTTATGCAGAACATTCTTGATCGAGTGATGGTGACAATGAGGATTATTGATGAGATTCACATAAAGCTGTCAGAGCCTCTTCATATGGAACATCAACGCTCGCTATTGAGCTGATGGTGACAGTGAAATAATGACACTGTGTGGAAGCATTATAGATAGGGTGGCAGCAGATGGTGGAAAAAAATGAGGATGGAGGGAAATGAGAAGAAAAAGAAGAATAAGAAGGAGGGGGAAGGAGGAGGAGATGAAGGAGAAACCCAAACGAGAAGAAGAACAAAAAGAAAAAGAGATGGGGAAGAAGATGACTATGGAGGAGGAGGACAAGAAGGTAAGAAGAAAGAGCAGGAGGAGAAGAAGAAGAAGGAGTAGGAGAAGGAGAGAAAGAAGGAGATGAGGAAGGAGAAGGAGACGATGAAGAAGAAGGAGGAGATGAAGAAGAAGGAGAGGATGAAGAAGAAGGAGTAGGAGTAGGAGAAGGAGAGAAAGAAGGAGATGAGGAAGAAGAAGGAGAAGATGAAGTAGAAGGAGAAGATGAAGAAGAAGGAGAAGGAGTAGGAGAAGGGGAGAAAGAAGGAGATGAGGATGAAGAAGGAGAAGATGAAGAAGAAGAAGAAGAAGATGAAGAAGGAGTAGGAGAAGGGGAGAAAGAAGGAGATGAGGATGAAGAAGGAGAAGATGGAGAAGAAGGAGAAGATGAAGAAGGAGTAGGAGAGAAGGAGAGAAAGAAGGAGATGAGGAAGGAGAGGAGAGATGAGAAGTAGAAGGAGTAGGAGAAGGAGAGAAAGAAGGAGATGAGGAAGAAGGAGAAGATGAAGAAGAAGTAGGGAGGGAGAAGGAGAGAAAGAAGGAGAAGATGAAGAAGAAGAGAAGGAGTAGGAGAAGGAGAGAAAGAAGGAGATGAGGAGAAGAAGGAGAAGATGGAGAAGGAGAAGGAGTAGGAGTAGGGAGAAAGAAGGGGATGAGGAAGAAGAAGGAGAAGATGAAGAAGAAGAGGAGATGAAGAAGAAGGAGAGGATGAAGAAGAAGGAGTAGGAGTAGGAGAAGGAGAGAAAGAAGGAGATGAGGAAGAAGAAGGAGAAGATGAAGTAGAAGGAGAAGATGAAGAAGAAGGAGAAGGAGTAGGAGAAGGGGAGAAAGAAGGAGATGAGGATGAAGAAGGAGAAGATGAAGAAGAAGAAGAAGAAGATGAAGAAGGAGTAGGAGAAGGGGAGAAAGAAGGAGATGAGGATGAAGAAGGAGAAGATGGAGAAGAAGGAGAAGATGAAGAAGGAGTAGGAGAAGGAGAGAAAGAAGGAGATGAGGAAGGAGAAGGAGAAGATGAAGAAGTAGAAGGAGTAGGAGAAGGAGAGAAAGAAGGAGATGAGGAAGAAGAAGGAGAAGATGAAGAAGAAGTAGGAGTAGGAGAAGGAGAGAAAGAAGGAGAAGATGAAGAAGAAGAAGAAGGAGTAGGAGAAGGAGAGAAAGAAGGAGATGAGGGAGAAGAAGGAGAAGATGGAGAAGGAGAAGGAGTAGGAGTAGGGGAGAAAGAAGGGGATGAGGAAGAAGAAGGAGAAGATGAAGAAGAAGAAGAAGATGAAGAAGGAGAAGAAGAAGAAGGAAAAGGAGAGAAAGAAGGAGATGAGGAAGAAGAAGGAGAAGATGAAGGAGGAGGAGAAGATGAAGAAGAGGAAGAAGGAGTAGGAGAAGGAGAGAAAGAAGGAGATGAGGAGAGAAGAAGGAAGAAGATGAAGAAGAAGGAAGAAGGAGTAGGAGAAGGAGAGAAAGAAGGAGATGAGGAAGAAGAAGGAGAAGATGAAGGAGAGGAAGAAGGAGATGAGGAAGAAGAAGGAGAAGATGAAGGAGGAGGAGAAGATGAAGAAGAGGAAGAAGGAGTAGGAGAAGGAGAGAAAGAAGGAGATGAGGGAGAAGAAGGAGAAGGTGAAGAAGAGGAAGAAGGAGTAGGAGTAGGAGAAGGAGAGAAAGAAGGAGATGAGGAAGAAGAAGGAGAAGATGAAGGAGAGGAAGAAGGAGATGAGGAAGAAGAAGGAGAAGATGAAGGAGGAGGAGAAGATGAAGAAGAGGAAGAAGAGTAGGAGAAGGAGAGAAAGAAGGAGATGAGGGAGAAGAAGGAGAAGATGAAGAAGAGAAGAAGGAGTAGGAGTAGGAGAAGGAGAGAAAGAAGGAGATGAGGAAGAAGAAGGAGAAGATGAAGGAGAGAAGAAGGAGATGAGGAGAAGAAGGAGAAGATAAGAGAGGAAAAGGAGTAGTAGAAGGAGAGAAAGAAGGAGATGAGAAGAAGAAGGAGATGATGAAAGAAGGAGAAGATGAAGAAGAGAAGGAGTAGGAGAAGGAGAGAAAGAAGGAGATGAGGAAGAAGAAGGAGAAGATGAAGGAGAGGAAGAAGGAGTAGGAGAAGGAGAGAAAGAAGGAGATGAGGAAGAAGAAGGAGATGATGAAGATAAGGACGAAGAAAAAGAAGAAGTAGAGTAGAGTAGGAGAGGGAGCAAGAAGGAGATGAGGAAGAAGAAGGAGAAGATGAAGAAGAAGGAGAACATGAAGAAGAAGAAGAAGGAGTAGGAGAAGGAGAGAAAGAAGGAGATGAGGAGAAGAAGGAGAAGATGAAGAAGAAGGAGAAGATGAAGAAGAAGAAGGAGTAGGAGAAGGAGAGAAAGAAGGAGATGAGGAAGAAGAAGAAGAAGATGAAAAAGATGAAGAAGAAAAAGAGGAAGTAGATAGGAGAAGGAGATGAAGGAGCCGGAGGAGAAGGAGAGTTGGAGAAGAAGAATGAGAAGAAGAAGTGAAGGGAAGAAGAACGTGTGGAAGAAGAGTAGAAGAAGACAAAGAAGAAGAAGGAGAAGATGAAGAAGAAGAAGAAGGAGTAGGAGAAGGAGAGAAAGAAGGAGATGAGGGAGAAGAAGGAGAAGATGAAGAAGAAGGAGAAGATGAAGAAGAAGAAGGAGTAGGAGAAGGAGAGAAAGAGGAGATGAGGAAGAAGAAGAAGAAGATGAAAAAGATGAAGAAGAAAAAGAGGAAGTAGATAGGAGAAGGAGATGAAGGAGCCGGAGGAGAAGGAGAAGTTGGAGAAGAAGAAGGAGAAGAAGAAGAGGGAAGGGAAGAAGAAGCGGGTGGAGAAGAAGTAGGAGAAGAAGAAAAAGAAGAAGAAGAAGAAGAGGAAGAAGAAGAAGAAGACGAAGAAGGAGACGAAGACTAAGAAGAATGTCAGGGTGAGAAAAAGAATGAGACTGACTTGTCAATAGAGCACGGAGCACAGGATGTTGATAATGATGAAGAGGGGGAAAGAGTGAGTGTGATGGTAAAGTTTCGAAGGCATGTCTTGAAGGAGATTAGCCTTTGATGTTGGCATTTTTGTTACACCAACCCCAACAGCCATTAGCCTTTTTCACACCGATATCTCGCCGACACGACAGGACAGAGTTTATTCTGATGGACAGAATAGGTTGTGATTTATAACTGCGCGATGTCCACCGTTCACAGAACTACTAGTAAAAATCTGGTTTGGCGCACTCACAAAACTTTCCTTGCCGTTATGAAAATTGATCAACTGACGCTAGTGTTCCCGCGCATATCAAATCTACTATTCTAAGATCTGAGCCAGCTGGTGACAGCTGCAGACACACGAAGTATGCTATCTCTTCATAGTGAATGATTCAATAGAACCAACAGTTTGCAATTAAATAATCTTATTTTCTCGCATTTCGAGCTTATTCCCAATTTCAGGTGAAAATGTTACTTGACATAAATTGTAGAGATTTTCATGCTGAATCTTTTCCAATTATTTTTTTTTTGTTCGAATTATATCTGAAGCCTGATAATAGGGAATCTGAAATCAAATTTTGCGTAGATGGGGCGGGTCTCCTGAAATTTTTACAGATATGGGACTTGTGGCAGTCGATAAAGATTATCAATGACTTTTTTGGGTATGAAATTGATCAAAATCGTTGGAGCCGTTTCTGAGAAAATCGCGAAAAACCCTGTTTTTGTCAACATTTTCGTCATTTTAGCCGCCATCTTGAATTGCATTTGATTGAAATTGTTCGTGTCGGATCCTTATAGTGTAAGGACCTTCAGTTCCAAATCTCAAGTCATTCCGTTGATTGGGAGATGAGATATCGTGTACACAGACGCACACCTCTCATATACACACACACACACACACACACACACATACACACACACACACACACACACACACACACACACAGACCAATACCCAAAAACCACTTATTTGGACTCAGGGGACCTTGAAACGTATAGAAATTCAGAAATTGGGGAACCTCAATTTTTTTCGGAAAGCAATACCTTCCTTACCTATGGTAATGGGGAAAGGAAAGTAAAAATCGATGTGGTGTAACTGGATGAAATACCCTGGTAATACCCCGGATCATACCTACTTTACTTTATTCGGCTCTACAGTCCTGTGTGGACTTTGGCCTCCTCAACATGACGCCTCCATACATCACGCTCCTGCGCCAGTTTGCCACTCTCAGCACACGGAGATCATCCAACACGTCATTCAGCCATCTTCTTCTTGGTCTTTCTCTTCTCCTAGCTCCTATTATCATTCTATTGCTAAAGTGGATAAACCATGTAAATTATACGAGAAACAAGCTCAGAAAATTTATTTATGTGTTCTCTTCCTTGAGTGGGATACTCACACAGAATATAATAAAACAAGTATACTTTGCCTACATCCAATCAATCTTACAGTACGGTATCATAGCATGGGGAGGTGCGTTTAAAACTATTTTATCTCCTCTATCTATAGTACAGAAACTTATAATGAAAAGTGCCCTATGCAAGCCAGAACATTCCATCAGACGCACTATTTGAAGAATTTAAGGTATTCAACGTTCAACATTATATATAAGAACTCTAATCCTGTACATCTTTAAACAAGATCCAGCTTTATTTCCATATATTCAACACAATTATAATACACGAACAGCATCAAACGTAGGTATTGGTAACCCTAGACTCACTTCAACTTTCTCTTCCACTTCCACATTTTATAAATGCATTTCCTCTTCCAAAAATTACCAGTGCACTTGAAAACACCTGGCAACAGGAGAATAAGCCATTATAAAAGATGGTCAACAATTGGGTGTCTTCTCTGAACATTGAAGAACAGGAAAGAATCCTAGTGTCACCTTACTCTCATTAAATCTGAGTCACTATTATTATTCATGACATTCTGCACAAATGATGATATTCTTTTGTGTGTGTGTGTGCGCGTGTGAGTGTTTGAATGGATAGTTTTTTCTACCACAGTCTAGTACCTGTTAGTTTATTGCCTTTTTTTACATGATTAGCCATCGTTCATCCTTATCAATCTCATTATGCTGCCCATAATATATTTTTCTTTTCTCATATGTATATAATTTTTAGTTTTCATTTTCCACTTAGATTTACTTATTCATGTGAAATTAACTTGTATTATTTTACTTTTTATTCGGTTTTATACTTTTCTTTAAGTTAGTTTAAAATAAGATTTTTCACAACTCGCTTCTCTATCACAGGCATGTGCCCATAAGAGAAGCCTCCAAAATTGTTTACATATGTACTATTTATTGTATTGTAAATTTTGGAGAATAAAGAATTTCAATTTCAATTCATCATTCTTGATGGCTCTCTCTCTCTTCTGCCCTATTCCCACCATGTCCCAATCATTCAATTCGTCTTGCCTTTATGGAACAAACAATATTCTCTCTTCCGATTGCTTCGCCAATCTAATTATGGCTCCTGGTTCCTTCATCACATATTGGTCCCTCCCCATATCCTCCTGATCATCTTTCTCTCGAATGAAATCAACGCTCTCTTATCCTCTCTCATGAACTACTATTTTCACAAAATCCTTCTTAGTCAGTGCCTGTCGTGCATGGAATACACTTCCTGTTTCTATCAGGTCTATCGAGAGCCGAGTGAGCTTCAACCTGACTTTAAAAAAACATATTTTGGAACAAATGACTGAAACTGTCCGGCCCTAGAACGATCACATAACAACCATCCCTCATCCATTCCACCAATATAAACCTTTAAACCATGTTATAGAACGAATTGTATATATATATATATTAAATAAACTCATGTTATTCCAATTATCCACTGCATACTGCTGTATATTACTGAAATTTGATAACCCTGATCTACTTTCAGCCTACTTCATTTTATTAATCAATTATTGATCTTATCTACCTATATATTATTTTACTTTATCAATTTTCTGTTTTTTTCTCTTCAATATTCATATTGATTAAAACTTTTACAATATTCCATTAATAAATAATCCTTAGTTTAAATAACGAAATTAACGTTTTGGTAGAGAATTAGTGGGGAAGATATTTTTAATATTCTTCCCAAAGAATGGACATTGATATGTCCAAAGCTCCGCCAATTCATGTAGATGCATAACAAAATGATTATTATCTATAGTTATTATATTACAAATTGCTTTTTCATATAATATACAGTTCAATAGTTATTTTCTTAGTCTATATTATGTAATTCATCTATAACTTTGCTGTATTGTAAGCTATTGTATACAAGTGTATAAGCCAGTATATATTGTAATCTACATAAATAAAGTACTCAATCAATCAATCAATCAATCAATGAAAGAGGTAGAAAGGTCTTTTGGTAGAGAGTTAGTGGGGGAGATATTTTTAATATTCTTCCCAAAGAATGGACATCGATATGTCCAAAGCTCCGCCAATTTATGTAGATGCTAACAAAATGATTATTATCTATAGTTATTATATTACAATTGCTTTTTCATATAATATACAGTTCAATAGTTATTTTCTTAGTCTATATTATGTAAATTCATCTATAACTTTGCTGTATTGTAAGCTATTGTATACAAGTGTATAAGCCAGTATATATTGTAATCTACATAAATAAAGTACTCAATCAATCAATCAATCAATCAATGAAAGAGGTAGAAAGGTCTTTTGGTAGAGAGTTAGTGGGGAGGATATTTTTAATATTCTTCCCAAAGAATGGACATCGATATGTCCAAAGCTCCGCCAATTTATGTAGATGCATAACAATTTTATCTTCCGTTATTAGAAATTGCTTTTTTCGTATCATATACAGTTTAATAATTATTTTCTTAGTCTATATTATGTTAATTCATCTATAATTATGCTGTATTGTAAGCTATTGTATATAAGTGTATAGGCCAGTATATATTGTAATCTACATATAAAGTACTCAATCAATCAATCAATCAATCAAAGTAGATGCATAACAGTATTATCTTTAGTTATTACAAATTGCTTTTTTTGTATCATATACAGTTCAATAAATATTTTCTTAGTCTATATTATGTAAATTCATCTATAATTTTGCTGTATTGTAAGCTATTGTATATAAGTATCTCAAAATTCTCTGTTCTATATTATTGTATATTGTTAATATTACCCAATCAATTTCTGAAATTTTGGTTGAATCTCACCCTATAACATTTGTTCCATTTATCTTATTTCAATTGTTAATGCAATATTGTTTTCACTATCATTCTATATATTTATTTTTCATCCCATAATTCTATGATTCAAATCAACTTGCTTTTAACTTATCAAGTAGAGCTCCTTATTTGAACATTACTTCGAGTTATAATTCCCAACAGCTCTAATTCATCACAACCCGTTCGTGTGTTAATGAGAAGGATATTTTATATCCTTCTAAAAGAATCGACAATTATTTTTGTTGAAACACCGCCGATTTATGAAGTTACATCACATTATTATATTCTCGTTATTCTAATGATTGCATTCTATATTTATTCTCATTGATTAGTTATTATTTATACTTTGTGAAATTCGTTGAATAACTAGCATTATCGTCATTTAATGTAAATTAGTGTATAAGCCAGTAAATATTGTAACATACATAAATAAAGAAATCTAATCTCATCCTCTCCCATCTTTCCTCTCATCCCAAATAAAGTACCCAATCGATCAATCAATCCTTGTTCAAAATTGTCGATGTTTCAGCTCCATACGTCACAACCGGTTTTACTAATGCCCTGTACATCTTCTCCTTTGTTCTTCGAAATATTAATCTGTTTTTGACATTTTTTTGGTTGGCGTAATATGCACAATTTCCTAACATAACTCTGTTGCATATTTCAGAGCTCGTTTTGCTGTCGTACTTCGGTTCATAAGGTGCGTACAGATTTACGCGCCGCGAACATGAGCAATTCACTTTTAATCAGCTGATGCCAAGCTTTTCATATCTGTATCTCACCGTTTTTTTAAAAATACAGATAGAGTCAGCTGATTGAAAGTGAATTGTTCATGTTTGCAGCGCGTATATCTGTACGCACCTATAAACATGACTTGAACCGCACCACAAGTAGAGATACCTACGTACATTGAATGAGAACGACTTGATAACGTAAAAACCACAAATTTCAAAAAATGTTGTTTGGATAGTAGCTAGATCGAATAAGATGAGATTAGAGTTCTTTATTTATGTATGTAACAATATTTACTTGCTTATACAATAATATACATTTAATAACGGTATTGCTAATTATTCAACGAATTTTACAAAGTAATGAGAAATTAATCATGAGATGAAGATTAAATCCAATTAGAATAACGATAATATAATATTGTTATGTAACTTCATAGATCGGTGATGTTTCAACAAATAATAATTTTTGATTTTCTGGAAAGGATATAAAATAATATCCTTCCCATCAACACACGAACGGGAGATTGATTGATTGATTGATTGAGTACTTTATTTATGTAGATTACAATATATACTGGCTTATACACTTGTATACAATAGCTTACAATACAGCAAAGTTATAGATGAATTTACATAATATAGACTAAGAAATAACTATTGAACTGTATATTATATGAAAAAGCAATTTGTAATATAATAACTATAGATAATAATCATATTGTTATGCATCTACATAAATTGGCGGAGCTTTGGACATATCAATGTCCATTCTTTGGGAAGAATAATAAAAATATCCTCCCCACTAACTTCTAACAAAACGTTAATTTCGTTATTTAAACTAAGGATTTATTTATTAATGGAAATATTGTAAAGTTTTTAATCAATATGAAATCAATATTGAAGAGAAAAAAAAACAGAAATGATGAAGTAAAATAATTATATAGGTAGATAAGATCAAATAATTGATTAATAAAATGAAGTAGGCTGAAGTATATCAGGGTTATCACATTTCATTATATACAGCAGTATGCAGTGGATAATTGAAATAACATGAGTTTATATATATATATATACAATTCGTTCTATAACATGGTTTTAAAGGTTTATATTGGTGGAATGGTGAGGGATGGTTGTCATTGATCGTTCTAGGGCCGGACAGTTTCAGTCATTTGTTCCAAAATATGTTTTTTTAAAGTCAGTTGAAGCTCGCTCGGCTCTCGATAGACCTGATAGAACAGGAAGTGTATTCCATGCACGACAGGCACTGCCTGGAAGGATTTTGTGAAAATAGTAGTTCGATGATTGGGTATCCTTAAAGTACTTTCTCCGTTCTATATGTGAACTCACTCCTCCTACCTTCAGAGACAAATTTGAAATCATCTTTAAAATAGTTGGGATTAACCGTATTTCAGATATCTCTAACAAGCTTGACTATTCGAAAAAGTGGCCTCTGATCGGTAAGCTTCAATGTGAACTAGCAATGCGGGCTGGGGTGATATGATCATGGAGAGAGAGGGAGGAAGAGAGAGCGAAGGAATAAGAAGAGAAGGAAAAGAGTGAGTGAGGAAGGGTGAAAGAGGAGAGAAGCGAGAAAATTAGATTAAATTGGAGTACATTATTTATGTATGTTACAATATTTAGTGCCTTATACACTAATCTACATTAGGTGCGTACCTACAGATATACGCGCCGCTAACATGAGCAATTCACTTTTAATCAGCTGATTATATCTGTATTTTTACAGAAACGGTAAGATACAGATATAAAAAGCTTGGCATCAGCTGATTAAAAGTGAATTGCTCATGTTCGCGGCGCGTATATCTGTACGCACCTTTAAATGTCGGTATTGCTAATTATTCAACGAATTCTACAAAGTATAAGAATTGATCAATAAAAATAGAGATCAAATGAAATATGAATAACGATAAAACTGTAGTATGTCTATTTGTCCTTGAGTTGATTGTGAATAATGAATAAATGACAGAGTAAATAATAATAATTATACTGATGTAACTTCATAAATCGGTGGTCTTTCAACCTGTGAGATATACGGGAAATGCGGCAAGAGATGTCAGAGAAAATGAAAATCGCCACTGTAAGTGAAGGAAAACTGGGAAAACTCATTTTCCGGCTGCATCGAAGCCTTGAGATTTATGGCTTGTGACATTTATCGCTGAACAATCAGTTCCACTGTCACTCCATGGTGAGGTCCACGTTATAATGGAAGTGTTCGATTAGCAATGGTATTGCTATCCTTGTCTATCATTCAACAAAGCGGATAACGCTATTTCTTTCTCGCTTTGCTCTGTTGCCAGATCGTCTTTTAACAATGCAGAATTAGTAATTATAAACGATATTTCATCTTCATTATGGAAATTCATTATGAGAATAATAATTCCTTGCTTATAGAATATTATTGTGTATTTTTGAATGATAATGAAAAATAATATTTCATCAATAACCTGTATCAGCTATTTGTAGAGAGTTAGTGGGGAGGATATTTTTACATTTTTCCGAAGAATGGACATTGATATGTACAAAGCTCCGCCATTTATGTATATGCATAACATATAATTATCCATAGTTATTATATTACAATTACTTTTTCATATCATATACTTTCAATAATTATTTTCTTAGTCTATATTATGTAAATCATCTATAACTTTGCTGTATTGTAAGCTATTGTTATAAGTGTATAGCCAGTATATATTGTAATCTACATAAATAATACTCAATCAATCAATCAATCAGCTACGTCTATGGAGGCATTGACAAGACAGAGGTTCGGCAACGTTGTTCTCCCCTATCTTCCTCCATTTTAAAGTGGGCCTCACTACAGCAAGGGTTATTTTGAAACTTTACAAACTAAAAACTTGAAAAAATATTTCATCTTAATTATGTGAATTCATTATGAATTTATTGAGAGAAATTATTTCTTGCTTGATGGAATATGTTTGATTATTTTTAACTAGAATGAACAATATTACTGCATCAATAAACCTGTACCAGCTACCGTCTATAGAAGGCATTGACAAAACAGAGGTTCGGCAACGTTGTTCTCATATCTTTATTCATTTATTGAGAATATTTCATGGAAAAAGAACAACTCGAAAAGGTTTACAGCTAAACCCCAAAACAAACCTAATTTACACAAAAGGTATGACACAAATGATTAAGAAATATTATTGAGAACTTAAAATTAAAAGCGGAACAAAACTATAAAATGAATAAGAAAAAAAGGTTCTTAGAGAAAAACTGTTTTAGAAATGAACTTGATATGAAAAATTAAGAAAACTTGTTAGAAAACAGAAAAAAAGTTGCTGAAAAGAAGATAAGAAAGTGAGAAAAAAATGTATATAAATAAGAACAATATGAAAAACTGGAAGAAAAAATCATCAAGAAAACGAAAAAGTTGATGGAAGAAATGGAATGGGGTAAGATGAACAGAAGAATATACTGAAGGTCTGCAAAAAATGTGCAGTTAAAATTGAATAGCTTGCTAGAAAAAATCTGGTGTGGTGCACTCGCACAACTTTCCTTGCCGTTATGAAAATTGATC